>NC_052048.2:147637821-147885321 GCF_903992535.2 Arvicola amphibius
AGGTTTAGTAAAGGGATGCTGACTCAGAAAATATGGAGACTGGGGCTGGGGAGCTGACTTAGCAGTCACAGGCTCTTGCAGATAGCCTAGGTTTGGTTTCCAGAATCCACACGACAGAATAACTGTCCTTAACTCAAGTTCCAGGGAATCCTGTGCCCTCTTCTGGCCTCTGTGGGCACCAAAACATTTATTTTCTCTGGAAAATAATTTGGGAAATTCTCAAAAAAACTAAGCATATCATTTTAACGTGTGCATCAGTTCCTTCCTCAATACAAATTCTACGAAGAATTGGAAACAAATGAATGTCTGTAAATGCGTGTGAGTGTGTCTGTGTGTGCTTGTGCCATTATCCACGAAAGCCAAAAGGTGGAAGTAACACTCATATCTACCAGTACATGCATGAATAATCAACTTGGGTTTGTCCATGTGGCGGTATTAGTCATTAAAAGGAAATTCTGATACATGCTATGGCAAAAGACCATGCATTAGGATTCCATTTTTATGAAATGTCTAGAATAGGTAAGCCACAGAGATAGGAAGTAGATCTGTGTTCGCCAGTGGCTGGCAGAAGGGAAGAAGAAGGGGCAGACTGGGTACGTGGGTGTCACTCTGCTGAGGGCTGTCCTGGATTCTTTTCCCATTGCTGTGATCAAAGTCCTATGACAAACAGGACCTAAGAGGCACAGGGTTGATTCTGCCCATGGTTCTGGGTACAGTCCATCATGACACCCGTGGAAGTCGGGGGACAACTTGTTCTCTTCTCTCGCTATGTGGGAGACCAAGCTCAGGTCTTCCGGTGTGGCAGCTGGTGTCTTTACCCACTGGGCCATCTCACGGCTTCAACCTCTGAATCTAAAGAACACCATCGCCCATTCTCAGACGACTCAAGAGCCTTTGTGGAGACCGAGAGTGTTTTCACAACTGAAGCCATTCTGAACAGAATCACATTATAACAAGATTCTAAAGCTATGCTAATTCTGTACATAGTATATTTTTTGTTGTCCACCTGCACTTAGAATGTTTAATTAGAAAAAAAATTGTTAAAAATCAAATATTCTGATATATAAAAAATGCTTTCCACAAACACACCAGGAAAATACAGTCAGGATCTTCTTTCTCCATTCTTACCCTTGAAGGCAGAACGGTGATGAGACGCGTCTCTGAAGACTGAGAAAGCGTCTGGGTCAGTGTGTGTGTCATCAGCCATCCAGAGCAGGTGGGGGACAGTCAGTCAGGTCGAGCATTCCATCCAGAGCAGGTGGGGGACAGTCGGTCAGGTCGAGCATTCCATCCAGAGCAGGTGGGGGACAGCCGGTCAGGTCGAGCATTCCATCCAGAGCAGGTGGGGGACAGTCGGTCAGGTCGAGCATTGACAGTGTGTCTGACAGCAAGGTACTTGGGACAGAGGTTTAAATGAAAGAACAAAAATAAAACAGAACAATGAGCCGAGGTGAGCACAAGACTAACTCCTGGCATTGGGCCTGTGCATCTGGGATGTAAGGAAAGTCCACAGCCACTCGCTGGTCCATCCCCCACTATGACTTCAACGGCTCCTTGCCTTGTCTTGTTATCAAGGAAAGATGAGGAAGCCTTCCTGAGACCAACCTTGAGAGAGTTCCTCAAGAAGATGAAGGGGCTTATACAAGACACCCAAATTTGGGGTTAAGTTAATGATAAACTGCCAGAACACCAAGAGAAAGAAGATGGAGGATGGGGGAGGGGCAAGTAGGAGGGAGAAGGAATAAATAGGAAAAAGAACAGATGAAAGGTGGGAGGGATAGAGGGAGAAAGTGATGCTGTATCATGAGAAAAGGAACACACAGTGTGTTAAACCGTCTCATTCTAGTGAGATTTACAGTCAAATAACTGGAAATAACAACATATAGTAGCTGGCAAAATGGCTCCATTGGTTAAGTGCTTTCCAGGCAACCATGGTGTGGTAGTTTTAAAGAAAAAGGCCCCCAAAGGGAGTGGCACTATTAAGAGGCATGACCTTGTTGGAGCAGGTGTGGTCTTGTTGGAGGAAGTGCGTCACAGTGGAGGTGGGCTTTGAGGTCTCATACCTGCTCAAGATCCTGCCCAGTGTCACAGATCTCTTTCTGTTGCTTGCAAGATGTGGAACTCTCAGCTGCTTCTCCAGCATCATGTCTACCTGCATGTCACCATGCTCCACCATGATGATAGCTGACTGAACCCCTGAACTGCAAGTGAGCCACGCCAATTAAATGTTTTCCTTCGTAAGAGTTCCTGTGGTCATGATGTCCCTTCACAGCAACAGAAACCCTCAGCAGCACACACCTGCAATCCCAGTGCGCGCGCACACACACACACACACACACACACACACACACACACACACAGAGAGAGAGAGAGAGAGAGAGAGAGAGAGAGAGAGAGAGAGAAGAAAACACAACATGTGATCTATGTAAACTTATGCTCACATGTAAACTTAGACTAATAGGATGCCAGGAAGGAAAAAAAACAGCAAGGTATGAGGTGCAGCAAGTGAAAGAAATGACTAAACCCTCAGCTTTCTTCACAGGAAAGCAAGAGGAAAAAGCCTAATAGACATTTGAGACAGGAAAATACAAGCAACCGCAGAAGCAAATGCTCATAGAATAAGCTAGAACAGTTAAAATGATAGCTCTGGGGAATGGGTGGTTGGAGCTCAGAAAGTGAACCATTCTGTCTCCTAATGTTTCTTGCAAAATAATTTGGCTCTTCAAAACACATACATGCATGTTTTTGTTAAAAAAACAAAAGCTACTTTGCCTGCAAGATGTCTCAGTAAGATGGGCATTTTCTGCCATACTGATGACCTGATGGAGGAACAGACTCACAAATTGCCTCCTGACTTTTACATATATACCATGCTCTCACCTATATACACTACTAATGAAGGTTTTGAAAGAGCCACATTGAACAGATCTTCGTATCTCAGAAGGAAACAGAGTTCTGCCTCTCCCTGGCCTGCCTCTTGTTTACTCTCAGACCAGTTCTGTTAAATAAAGTTGCTATGCTGTGCTTGTCCAGGGCACATGGCTCCCACACTCCAAGCAGATACGCATCACCTTACCCATAAGAAAACAAACTGAGAGATGGTAAATTCACTGAAAGGTATTCAAGGCACTCTGGGAGTCAAACCCAGGCAACATCCCCAAGGCATCCACTCAGCCTTGTGTTCAAGGAACAAAAGAATAACTAGGAACAGAGAATGGAAAAGCTCAGCCAAGGAGAAACCCATCTAATTGCTGCCAATTGTGGAGAAAATGCTAATCAAGAAGCAACTTGAAAATCCCCCATCCATGTACAATAACTCACATCATGAACACTTCATCCAGTGAGATACTCCCATGAAAACAGTTTAATTAGGGAAGCAACCAGAGTCAAAATTCCTACTGAAGGCAGTTTCTCTATGTATGTGTGCATGCATGTGGGGTGTGTGTGTACGTGCATACGCATATGATTGTGTGCATACATGTGATGTGATGTGTGTGTGCATACATGTGATGTGGTGTGGTGTGGTGTGGTGTGTGTCTATGAGGGGAACACTGTGTATGCATGCACATGGAGGCCAGCGGTCAATACTGAGTATCATTTCATCAGTCTCCATCCAGCTTGCTTTTTGAGAGTCTTTCATTGGCCTGGAGATTGCCAAGATAGCTAGACTCACTGGCTAGAAAGCCCCAACCACACACATGTCCCCACCCCCATGGCCCTGAGTTACAACCACGTGCAGCCATACCCAAAGCAGCTTTTCATCAGTGAGATAGACAGTTTACCAGATACTGGGTTCTTTCTAACTCTGCCTTCACAACACTGAAAACAGTGGCTGGCTACCTGTCCTTTCCTTGGTGAAGAGTTTAGCAATAAAAGGCTGGGGCATACACTTTGCCTGGTTCTCTGTTCCCTGGCTCTGTCTTCTGCCCCAGAGGTGAACATGTACCCCCAGGTCAGACCAAACCAGACAGCTGCCCAGGAAAAGATGATACCAAACTAGGCCAGTCCTAAGTGTTGGACATGGGAAAGTTTCCAGAGACATATCTTCTTTTCTCTCTAGAATAATTAACCATGAGGAACAATGATGAGATGAGACCTGCACATTTTACAAAGCAGAGCAGAAGAGGAAAAAAGACGTGTTTTTTTATAAAACAACGTCTTTAAGGGGTAGGAAAAGAGCAACATCTTGAATTGAGTTAATATTTAAGTTCTGGACCTAGCCACCCCTGACTCTTTCCCTGGACGGCTCAGTTAAGTAATCTAATAAATTATATTTTAATAAATGCAATTAAAATCAAACTCACTTGTGAACAAAAGAGCCCTAATATTACTTCTCCATTTTCTATGAAATTTGCTATCACATACAGGTATATATCCTCCAAAATTCAGGGATGGCCACCTAAGGGCCAAAGTGACAGTGTTAGGAGGTAGGGCCGTTAGGGATGGTAAGACCATTAGGGCACCTCCCTCGTGAATAGTGCTGGGCACCTTATGAAAGGGCATCATGGAGTAAACGTACCCTTCCCTCTTTGCTCTCCCATCTCCCACCACAGAAGACAGAGTCTTCTCCCCTGAGCAGCAAGAAGGCATCAGCTTGGAAGCAGAGAGCAGACTCTCAGTGAACCACAAGCTCAGCAGCACCTTTAGTTTTGGCAATCTCACTGGACCAGGTTCCTGATGTAGGAGGGTCTTCTATGGATCTGTTGCTTTCATTGATTAATTAAATGTAATATTATAACCTTCTGGAGTCTTTGATGGAGTTGAAGAATGGATAGTTATAGTTTTCCTTAGTTATGATAAAAGATAAAATACATATAAATATTGTAATTGTAATTCTTGCTTGATAACTGTTTTATTATATGTAATTTTACTATGTTAAAGTTAAAGCCTTTCTTTTTGTGTAAACAAAAAAGGGGAAATGATGTAGGAGGGTCTTCTATCTATCTGTTGATTTCATTGGTTAATTAATAAAGAAAACTGCTTGGCCTGATAGGTCAGAACATAGGTAGGTGGGGAAGACAGAACAGAATTGTGGGAAGAAGAAAATAGAGACAGGAAGTCGCCATGACTCTCCTCTCCAAGATGGAGGTAGGTTAGAATCTTCCTGGTAAGCCATGACATGGTGGTAAACACAGATTAATAGAAATGGGTTAATCAAGATCTGAGAGTTAGCCAGCCAGTAAGAGACTAGAACTAATGGGCCAGGCAGTGTTTAAATGAATACAGTTTCTGTGTAATTATTCCGGGGCTAAGCTAGCCATTTGGGAGCCGGGCAGAATGAAAAGCAGGCCTGCTGGCCTCATCACTACAGGTTCCTATGGTTATTCTTAGAGCATTGGACCTCAGTGACACAACTGCATCATGTTGTGTATGTATAAGTGTGTTATTTATATGAATGCTTGTGTGGGGACACACATGCCCATGCATGCACCTGTCGAGGTAGACATCAATGTTGAGATCTGTTGTCCACCTTTTTTTTTTTTTTTTAGACAAGGTCACTCAGTGAGCCTGGGGACTATTGATTGGTCAGAGTGACTGAGTAGCAAGCCCCTTGAGTTCTCCTTTTCTGCTTCCTCAGGGCTGGGGTTATGGTAAATGGAGCCGCGGCCAGCTTTTCACAAGAGTGCTAGAGATCCAAACTTGGTCCTCACACTTGCAGGGCAAACCTTTTGCCCGCTGAGCCATCTCCATCCCACACATTCTGTGTACCAGAGTCCAGAAGCATTGAGTAGCACCCTGTCTCCAAAGCGCTATGGCTTCCTGATGCTGAAAACTCGGCAAAGACCCAACAAAATTTATAGAGGATGAATCAGGGACAAATGGCAGGGCCACAGAATGCTGGGAAAATAGCTCCAGAAAGCCAGGGAATCTCTTGTTTTGCTTTGGGACCAGAGAAATTTCTCAGCTGTCTGGGATGAAGCCGTGGCAATGTTAGGAAGGTTTCCACAGGGTCACAGACACACCTCTCCAGGGACTGCAGGAATAAGTGTGGAATGGATTTTAATTTCATTTTTCTTTCCTCTGGAGCTAGGACTGGTGAATATATGAGAATGTGAAGAGACCCAAACTAAACCAGCACCGGGAGCTCCTGAGGTGTTGCACCCACTGAGAAGCAGCAAGATCCCCTTTCTCCCAAGGATGAGTGACTCAGCAGACTTGTCCAACTGTACAGCACACAGAGGTTCTGTGCCTAGCAGACCTGAATGGCCAGGCCCAACTGACCTGATGACCCATGTGGCTACATGTAGAACCCAGCAGATCTGTGGGTCTATGTAGACGAGTCCAGGTCCTAATAGGCCCGCAGGCATGTCAGAGTCCCAGCACACCCAGTGACTTTGACCATGCCCAGGTCCCAGCACTGAGTTCCAAAGTTCTCAGAATTTTTGCTAAGCCAAGAAATTCGCTTCTAAAACATTAAGAAGCTCAGCACTGTTCTTCGCCATTGCAAGTCGTCCCCCTTTTCTCCCTTCTCCCCTCAGGCAAGAGATGCTTCTCCCATGACTACGATAGGAGGGTTTTATTGTTTTCTCTGTTCCTGAAGATTAACCTACTTCCCTTCATTCAGACTGTGCTTACACCAAAAACAAGCACATTGAAAACACTCCCTGACATTCCGAATATTTAAGACATTTCACAGAGTTATCTGCAGTGAAAATATGGGAAAGGAAAAAAATTCCTCTTTCTCCCCGGCAGTTTCTCCACCTCCTCCTTGGAGAGAGACCACCTCCTGCGGCATGCTGCATTCAGACTGGGGTAATACTATAGCTTGATTAGAGGGAGCTAAAGGCCACAACATTGCCCTCCTCTCTTCCAAAGAGGGGGAAGAGGTTTTCAGTGTGTGTGGGGGGGGGGGACTATTTCTAAAGGAAATTTCACAAGTGATTCCCTGGCTCTGAGCCCCTGACTTCTCAGCCTCCTACAGAATTCCCTGGACAAGAAGTCAGACAAGGACCCCTGGAGTCCCAGAGTGTCTGGGTACTATGACCTAAGGTGTTCAATTCATTGCTTTCGAAATTAGCAGAAGGCTGTATTGCAGGTGGTGTATCCCATCTCTAAGTTCCAGGCTGTGTACAGTTAGGTGATGAAACTGTACGCATGGCACCCGATTTAGATTTATTTCAGTAGCCATTGAGGATGGCTAATCAGGTTCAATGCTGCTCAAAGTCTGGCCCCTGAATGACCTATGTCAGAATCACTTGGATTGCTTGTTAAAAAGCAGATTTCCTGGTTCTTACTCCAAACCTTCAGAATCAGAATCACTGAGGGAGCCATGTGGATAAGCATTTTAAGCAGGTTCCCTATGTGAGTCTTAAGCATGGTAACTGGAAAGCTGGAACTCTGGCAAGGCTATCCCCCTTGGTGCTGTGGTGCCTAAGGAGAGATTAAATGGGTATTGATGCGGCCCAGGAGAAAGCTCTAGGTTTGACTGGAATGTGTATTTAATTCCTCCTCCCTGGGCCCTTTTATCTGTTGTCTGAAAAAATAACCATAGCTTTTCTTTGCAAAAGAGTTATTGCAAAAATTCCAAAGATGTGGACCATTCTTCATACTTTCCTGATTTTGGTTTTGGGGGTTTAGGGGGGTGTTTTGGTGTCTGTTTGTTTTAGAAACAATCCTGAACTTAGGGGAAATTCACAGTATGGTACAAAGGACATCTTTCTAAACCTTTTGGGGCAATCTGCCATCCAGCTGGTATTTTCCACAAACAAGGATGGTCAGACATAACCCTGCACATCAGTGAGCTGATGTGACAACATCCGCAGCCAGCTCTGCTGAAAACTCAAATGCTGGATTCAGGTGCAGCCGTTCTTCACAAGGTCTCGATGGAGGCGGTTCTTGGGGCTTTGCTTGGCTCACTGGACCTTCACCCCAGCAAGTTAGACATGCCTGTGGTTACTCAGCTTCACACCTGTGGAAGCGGTAGCACACTGGGAAGCCTGCATCCTTCCAGCTGCATTGCGAGATCCCACAGGGTTCTGATCTCTTCTGCGACTGGAGATGTTCATTCGGAGCAGATGGGGAGAATGATGTCTTCCGGGCTGCTCCACATGGAGCTATTCTCTCCTCCTTTAATGAGTATTTTGTAGAGAGATCCCCACACTGAGGAAATATCCTTTCCTCACCCAGCTTTCCAACTCGGCTTCTACCCTGTGGTAGAGTGGTGTGACTCTCTGTTTTGCTCATTAGCTTGTCATCTGTTATTGTCACGGTTTATTTTGATCCTCACAAGAACTTCTCCATGATGCTGGAACCCTGTCACCTGTAGCTGGGCTGCTGTGGTCACTGACCCCTGCCAGTATGAACACGCCATTGCTCTCACCCACCAACGGCAATAAGAAACTGTTCAGAAGAGCTTATTGGGCTGCTGTTCCCTCTTTTCGGGCAGTTTTAAGTCCTTAAAGCTGGCTGTACTCTGTAAGCACATCCCATTTCCCCCCTTCCTGGCTGCTTGCTGGCTGCCATCAAAAGTCCCCATGCTTAACTTTACTTTCTCCTTTCCGTTCCTGGGTCAGCCCTGGAGACTCAGAAAGAGTACCACCGCCTTAGTGTATTCTCAGGGACAGAGCTGTGAAATGTCCCCATTGTACACCCATAGTATCCATATTTCCATCCTAGGTTCGTCTATATCTAGATTCATGTCTTCAGCTACATAGATACATGCATCACATATATGTATCACACATTTTAATACAAAAATTATTTAATGTATCAAAATTATTTGTTTTCATAACTAACCTCAATTTCAATCCAGCTTCCTAAGATTTGTTCACTTTTTTCCTTCCCATGTCTGTAACTCCACATTAGAGATGACACACAGAGAACAGCAGTAAAGTTCATTCCTATGACAAAGGGAGCTTCTGGAGGAAGCACAGGGCCCGGGAAAGAGGCCGGTTTCTCTAATAGGACATGGAAAGGGTTTGTTGGGGGAGCAATGCTTGCAGCATGTCTCAGGTTGGGGGAAACGGGGTGTTGTGCGAAGCCACGTGCACTGAGGCCTACTAACGGGTGTTTGAGAGCTGTGGAGAAGGCCTGTGTCTGCCATGCATTAAATGGGGAGCCACTGGTGGCCCTTCTAAGGGATTGTGTGTTTACAATGGTGACGGCATATTTATCCTGCCTCTGTGCTAGGTTAGAAGGGATCAAGAGGAAGAAGACTGATCTTCTTTACACAGTCTCATATTTGCAGGTGGCTCTCTGCTCTTGATAGAACCATAAGGAATGTGGGGTTTAAGACAACAAATCAGGCATTGGCAGGTGGGGAAGAAAGACATCGGGCACACTGGGGGATGATATACAGAAGACCTTCCTCTTGACTTTACAGCAGCTGGGAGGCTCCTGGAGCCACTGTGTTCAGGCTTCCTGGGTCCTGGGGTGATGGATGTATGGGTCATTCATCTCCTGGTTTCTTGCCTGAGTCCAATCTCAAACTTTCCTCTATTCTTTGTGTCTGCTCACCCTCCTCAGATCTCAGCCCTGGCCACTTCCTCTACCCTTATAGATCTTGTATGAGTCTCGGGTGCTATTGTAGAGCCCATTCACATGTATTTATAATTAAGAACTAAAGACAGGTCTCCATCTCGCAGATAAACATACAGAAGTCAAAGCAGGAAGGATGGCTCCCAGCTGCGGCCAGCATACGCTAGGCCTTGGCCAGAGCCTGCAGCTTTCTTGCTTTGACTGCAAATTCCTCTCCTGTACCTGCACAGAAAATGGCAGGAACCCCACCGCATCCCAGCTCACCCACATCCTCAGCACAGTATGCAATCTAGCTCTTGTTCTCGTTTCATTTAGTGAGTGATGTATACGGAAGACTGGATTGACAGAAAAGGCCACGCGCACAGGGGGTTTCCTCATTTTGATTGGATTTTGGATTAAAGCATACTTCGGGGATTTACGATTAAGCAGTCATTCTGAATTTCCAGGCTTCGTGGGGTGGAACTGCAAATACACTCTATCAGAATTGAATGCAGCTGCGCTTGGCACTGTATATGATAAGGGATAAGATAAAGGAGGCTAAGTGTGTAGCATCTTTGAAATATGCTTTTGGCAAAGGTCAGCACGCAAGAAAAATCTCTAGTTGAGGATCTGCTGTAAACTGGAAGGAAGGAAGGGAGGGAGGGAGGGAGGGAGGGAGGGAGGGAGGGAGGGAGGGAGGGAGGGAGGGAAGGAGGGAGGGGAGGAAGAAAGGAGAGAGCTCAGTGGGCATGGGCAGTAGCCACAGTGCTGTGTTTTTCTTTTTTTTTTTTTTTTATTTTTTCAGTGCTGTGTTTTTCACGCTCAGTCCCCCCCCCCCCCCTTTCCCTGGACACAAGTACTCCACATTTAGCATACAGGGCATGGTGCTGTTGATTTGCGCTATTGCCCCAGCCACTCTGTCTGAAGTCCCACAGGCCATCTTAGCTTCCAGGGTCTTGTCCTCCATGAGGCAAGACAGGCATTCCCTGCTTCTCTTTTGGGCCTGTGCACCTGAGCCTTTCTGTCCCTTGCACTTCCAGCCCTATGGCTGAAATTACCACCCAGATCGATTCAACTCACACCTCTGCCTGGGTTGGCGGGGAGTCAGAGCCTGCAAGGGCAACAAATTGCAGAAAGAATTACAATGCCGACTCTCTGCTTCCCCCTTGCTCAGCACCTGCTCTCCAACAGCCTCACCTGCGGGTTCAGAGCGTTCAGAATGAAAAACAAGAATTCCACTGGTTGGCATTTTTCAGGATCACAAGCGCAGCCATCTATTACTGGTCTCTGTGATGGGAAAGATGAAATAGAATATGATCACTACGTTTTTAGGAGCAATGACAGGAAAATCTAATTTTATCTTTACAATGACAGGTGCGTACTGCCACCTTGACCTGCCTTTCTCCCAGAGAAATAGTCTTTGCGCTGGAGATAATGGCTCTGTGTAGCTCTAATAGTTTCTACATCTGCTCTTTATTCTCCAGGCTGCTACATGCCATTGAGAAGCCTACAAAGCATTTGCTTTGCAAAGGGAATAGCCAGGCTTGGCTGGCAATTTCCAACCTTGCAGGTTTTTCAGATACCCCAATTTTAGTTGCATTCATTCTCAGGAGATGGTGCCACTGCTATCTCTGTCTTCAGCTTTTTCTCTCCTCTATAAAAAAAAAAAGCATGCACTTGTGCAAATAATTTGCAAAATTAAATGTAGCTTTTATTCAATATTGCTTCAGAAATTACTTATGGAAATGAAGAAGTAAGAGCCATCAACGTTTTAACTAAGGGATTTGTGAGGTAGCACTCCATCATTCTGGAGTGTGTGTTGAAAAGAATTGTTTTCTACTGCTGTTGGGTGAAATGTCTTACAGATGTCTTTCAGGTCTAGGGAGTTGCTCAAGTCCGCCCTCGGCACAAAAGAAGATATCAGTGATCGTGACAGTGAAGGGGGTGGAGGGAGCTTGGAGGTGAGGGGCAATGCCTATGTCTACGGCCTCAATGATTCTGACAATGAACGGGGTAGGGTGGTTTGAATGAGACAGCCCCCATAGGTTCATGTTCAAATTCTTGGTCTCTGGCTGGTGGAACTGTTTTGGGAAGGATTGGGAGGTGTGGCCTTGTTAGAGGAAGTGTTGTCACTGGGGGTGGGCTTTGAGGTTTCAGAAGCCCAGCCTCTCTCTCTCCAGTTTACAAAAAAGCTCTCAGCTACTGCTCCAGCACCATGCCTGTCTGCCTACTGCCAGGCTCCCAACCATGACGGGCTAGCCTCTGAAGCTGTAAGCAAGCCTCCCATGATTTTGTCTAAGTTGCCTTGGTCACGGTGTTTTGTCACGGTGATAGAAAAGTAGTTAAGACACAGCTGGGAGCTGGGAGATTGCAGAGCACATTGACGGCCTTGTCTTGGTGCTGTTTGCACACATGTAAATATCCCAAGAGTCCCTGGGCTGCATATATCAAATGTGCATGGCCCTTTACATGCCGACAATTCCTCAACAAAGTGAGTTTAAGTATGGAATAAAAAAGACATAAATAAAATGTTAGCTTCATTTGCATGGTGTGTTCTGCTAAGCATGAAAACTGTATCAGACAAGTAAGTAGGCTTTACACTACAGGGCAAGATAGGTGACAAGACGAATGTCACCCTGCCCTTAGTGTCATCAGACCCCAGGAGGTACACCGTGAGTTCTATTTCAGCCCAGCAGGAAGACAGAGTTGCAGGAGGGTCCCCAGAGCTGTGGACCTGATGGGTGGGCCAACTGCTGTGCTCTGTGGAAATGCACAGATAAGATTCACCTTTGATGCTGGAGTCCCCTCTGAGTGCTGTGATTACCATTAGTGAATAAAGAAACTGCCTTGGCCTGTTGATAGGGCAGAACTTAGGTAGGCGGGGAATACTAAATGGAATGCTGGGAGGAAGAAGGCAGAGTCAGAGAGACGCCATAGAGCCGCCAGAGTCATACATGCCAAATTTTGCTGGTAAGCCACTGCCAACGTGGCAATATACAGATTACGAGTAATGGGTTAAATTAATATAAGAGTTAGCCAATAAAAAGCTAGAGCTAATAGTAAAGCAGTGTTTTAATTAATACAGTTTCTGTGTGATTATTTCGGTTCTGGGCAGCCAGGACGAACCAGCAGCTCCTCCTTCTATACACCTCTCTTCCTGGAAGGGCTTGGAGTGGACTTTTCAGGAAACATAGTTTCAGCTCCCATGAGCATCAGCTCTAGTGCCTGAAGGATGTCCCAGCTCACTGTTGAATAGTTCACAGAATGCTGGGGAATAGGAGGAGAGAGGGAGATGAGCCACAGTTCTACAACACCACAGTTCTACAGCACAGCAGGAGATGACAGCAAGCCGTCATGTTATAAATCTCCAAATAGCAAGAACAGAGGACTGGAATGTTCACTTCACCAAAAACTGATCAATGTTGAAGGTGATGAATATGCTAATTACCCCAGCTTGATCGTGACACAAAGTATACATGCATCCAAACAGTTCATTGTGCTCCGTCAATATGTATAATTATTGTATGCCAATCAAAATATAAATCAAACAAGAAGTTAAAAAGCCAGTCAGGCAGCTAGCTCCTCTGCACTGGTCGCTTATATGCCTAGGAGCCTGTCATTCAGAAAGGAACCTGAAGGCTGGACCTCTTGCTGTGTTTAGCCATGGGCAGTGGTTCAGCAGGGCAGCAGCGGGGTTGTGGGAGAGCTAGGGCCTCTGCTGGTCCCTTCCTGGCTTCTGAGGGGGTGAGACTGGGACAGCTAGTGTTTCATTTCTCTGCCATTCTTGCACAGCCCTTGCATCCCCATCTATCTGCAGGCACCAGGGCAGAGACGAGCATCCCCTCTGGTGGCTAAGTATGCCTCCCTGGTGTCTCAGGGGAAGGGCCTAACCAAGTGCTTAGAGCCACTGGGCCACGCACATGCCGAGCATACATGGGAGCACGGTGACAGCAGCACAAGACTCCATTTTTTTTAGTACTCAGTGTCAGGGCAGCCACCATGAGCCTGGGCTGGTCCCACTCACTTTTTCTCGGCACAGTGGGCTGAACCCTTCCTGGGGACACATGGCCCCCTGCCAGGCATGGGCCATGGAGAGTTGGGTGGAGTGGACAATGGGCTGAGCCCACACCTCCCCAGGGATACATGGTTCCCTGACTGCCATAGGGATGGAGGAGTGGGGTGGAATGGACAGCTTTTTCTCTCCGATTCCCCCAAAAACATGTGTCATTTGATCGTTCTTTTCTGCCTGTTTGGGGGATTGAATGGCATAGACGCAAAAGCAGAGATATTTCTGGAATACAGTTCTAGAGCACCCCAGCCCCTCAAGACCTCTGCAAAAGGGTGAGAGTCAAGTAGCCCTCTCCCTGGCTCACCTCTGTTTAACAGATCCCAGGTACACCTGCCCCTCCAGCTACCCATGAGCCTAGGAGTCATCACACCCCGTGGCTTGGCATTGTGGTTCCTCTGGCTTCTTCTCCAACTTTACTTGAAATATCTTTACAAGGAGAAATAATTTTATGACACAGAGATTAAAGCTTGATGTAGCTGGGAAGAAATCTAAAATATGTGACTCACATCCTTCCCCAAATTCTCACACGAATGGAACTGAACTGCTTCTTGTACTGCTGACCGGGGACCCACAGACAGTTCCTGTATAGATGGTGTTCTCATCTTAATTTCGCTCCATCTTTCCACTCCAGTGAAACGGCTGTGGTTGCCTATCAGCGTTAGACAGGATGCACTTATTTCAAAAACAATAAAACTCACTTCCAGGAGAGTGAACCAGCCATCTGAACCTGTAGCTAGCGACTGGTCAGCTGGAGGCTCCATTTCAAACCTCGTATCTGCAGACTCAGGTCTTTGCCATTCACATTCGGCTTTCTTCCCTCGTCTGGGAAGCCATGCAGCATGACTCCTTAATATCCATTTATAAGCCGAGAGTAAAGACTCCCCTAGAAGCTCTGAGTCACTTCTGCTTCAGTCAGAATGAAACCCTCCAGTTCACTGGGGCCCATCACCTCAGTGAATGTGTCTTTTATATACCACTAGCCAACCATATGATTGGTCAGGGCTCTCAGCGCCCAGAGGAGGGTGCCGTGTTTGGAAAGCAGAGGACTAATGATTTAAACTGTTTAAATAAGGAACTAGTGATGACAAACACAGAGAGTATCTTCTGGATTAAATCTGAAATTGTATTTGGCTCTCACATTTCACACCCCCATTCCTGCCCACAGCTACTTTAGAAAAAAATTAGTTTGGTTTTAAGCAAAAGGAAACAACATTACACATTAACTTTCCACAACCTTAGGGTTCTGCACTGTCAGGGGCTCTGCCTTGCTCCTCTTGGCAGATTGGCAGACCACAGTGCATCACTGATGAGAATAAACTCAGATACGCCTGCTTCATCTCATACCCCAGGAGGCTTGAAGAATTAATGCATAATTACAGAGCAAAATGAGAACTTCAGACTTGAACGATCCCGCGCAGGTATGGAAAGAAAACAAGTTCTCCATGCGCAAGCTTCCTGCTCCCTGCCTGTGAGGTGCCTCCTGGCTGGGCACACGGACCCATTCCTGTCATTTTCATGGCATTCTGAGCAAGATGCATCTGTGGTTCACAGTCCAAAGTTCACACTTAACACGATGCGCCAGGTTCTCGTGTGATCATGGGAGGCCTCAAGGGACCCAATGTTGCATCCCCTTTCCTTCCTGCTCATACAGGTGAGACCCCATGGCCCCCAGCCTTCCTGATGGCAGAGCCACAAACAAGTCTCAGTTCCCACCAGCTGTAAGGTTATGCAAACCAGCCTGTGGCGCCCTCATGTGGAGACCACGAACACCTCACTTTCTTGTTACTGCAAAGCCTGTCCCCCGCAACAGCTCTCCCATCCAATTTATACCCAACACAACTAAATGTAGCCCTATATGGCCTTGCTGGTGGCATTCCCTTCCTGAGCTGCAGATCTTGTCTGCCAATGTTGACTGCTGTGTTTTGTCTTCCCAGGACCCTAACCTAGGAACTTTAGTCTTTCCAACAATGTGCCAAAGAGGTAATAAAGACAACAGTGTCCATTTAGACCATGGCAAAAATTAGCCAAGGACATACAGTTGTGAGCTAATTACTGGTTATTGTAAAGAAGTAACTTAAGGGGGAGGCATTGTTCTGGCTTATAGACAGAAAACAGTCCTTCATGGTGGAGACGGATTGCTGACAGTAATAAATGCTTGTCACATGGCACCAACCAAGAAGCAAGGAGATTGAGATAAAAAGGATGGGCTGTACAAGCCTCACATCCCATACCCAGAGTCCCAGTTCCTCCAGGTAGGTCCCACCTCCTAAAGGCTCCACAACCCCTCACAGCAGCGCGAACATCTGGGGACTACACACTCAAGCACATGAGCTTGTGGGAGAGATTTCACACACAAATTCTAAACGGGTACTAAAAAAAATGGAACATTGCTTTGAGACAATGATGATCTTGTACACCATAAAGATTTGTCACTCCTTAGTTTAATAAAACACTGATTGGCAAGTAGCCAGGCAGGAAGTATAGGAGGGGCAACCAGACCAAGAGACTTCTGGGAAGAGAAAAGGCAGAGAGTCAGTCACCAGCCAGATGCAGAGGAAGCAAGACAAGAATGCCTTACTGAAGAAAGGTACCAAACCTTGGTACCTTATGGGTTAATTTAAGTTGTAAGAGCTAGTTAATGAGCCTGAGCTAACAGGCCAAAGAGTTTATAATTAATGTAAGCCTCTGTGTGTCTCTTTGGGACTGAACAACTACAGATCTGGGCAGGACAGAAACTTCCATCTACAGAACATCTTAGATCCTCATGCTTTAATAACAAAGCTCTCTCTGGAAGGCTTCAGAATGACTCAATGGTTAAGAGCACTAGCTGTTCTTACAGAGGACCTAGGTTTGATTCCCAACACTCACCTGAAGGTTCGCAACCATTTGTAACTCCAATGCCGGGGATCTGATATCTCCCTCTAACTCTGGGGGTACCAGGAATGTACTAGGCACATGTATAGGTATAGACAAAAACTTATATGTATAGAATAAAACAATAATAAATGAAATGCTACACTAAAATAAACTGTTCTTTTCTGCAGTCCAGGTTCTCCCAAAAGCCCACCTCAGTTAAGGTCACAGGCACAGGGAATTCATTAAGAAAGGGTTCCTGGGAGAGTCCATTAAGGAAGGAGAGCAGAAAGGGTTCAGAACAGAGGCAGGAAGAGGGCAGAGTTCTAGCAAAAACCTGACCCCTGGGAAGCCCTGAAAGACAGACACGTCGCATAGTTTGCACTACTATATTGAAGCAGGGATGCTGGGCTCCCACGCTTGCCTTACATGTGAATCATGGATGGGGTATGAATCCTCAGATAGCACCAGCTTTCTCTGAGGCCAGGAAGCCCCCAGTCTAATGACCAACTCTGAAAGTGGTCCTAGTTATCAGTCCTAGGTAATAAGATTTCCAGATTTGCTCACTGTCCATCTTGGAGGCTTCTTGGGCTAACAACACCCACTTCCTCCACCTTCCCACTAGGTTTACCATCTTCCTTATTCTCCCCTTCATCTCCTGTAATCCCACCTGTTGGAAAAAACATTAACTTCCTTCCACTAGGTATCCATACATAAACTTCTCTTGGGTTTGAGGCAGAACGATATTTGATTTGCCACTAATATTTCTACAGTCCAGCTAGGCCTATGGTAGGCAGATGTCCTTGCAGTGCGGCTATTGGTCCCAGGGCTCCAAATGATGGTGTAAACCCATCAGGAGCCAGCAATCCAGCAACCAGACCCACTGTCCCCTGCAAGCCCTTCTTTCTCTTTCTAATATCCACCACTCCCAGCACCTTCTAGCCATTTATCTTTCTGTTGTCCTTACCTAGGCTAGAAAAAGGAAAGCCTGTTTGAGTGGGAAAACTTACTCCCACTGCACAGGAAGATACATCTGATACATAGTGGCTTTCAGTAAGTTTGTTACAGTAGAAACAAGAATTAAGTACTGAGAAAAATGCACCCCAGAGTCTTCTCTTAAGAAGTTATAATTTAGCAGGGAATTTTAATATGTTACCAAATAATCATTTGTGCAGTTGTAAGTGGAATAATTGCCTTGATCTCTCCATTGGAAACAATGTGTTCAAATGAAAAAGAAAACTATTTGAATCTTTGGTACGAGCTGCCCCTTATTAGAGAGGCAATGGGTTAGGCTCTTTATCTTTTCCTGGCCACATTTCACCTATGAGTATTCTCATCTCCCATTGATAGTGACCCCCACTTCCTCCCACTTCTCTTTCCTTAGCTCTTCTTTCTCCCTCCCCACTTTATTACCTAGCGCTTCATTTCTTTACACAATAAGAATTAGATTCAATTTGCAAAACCAGCATGCTTAGACATTCATGGATGCTTGCAGGCATACATTATATCACATGACTTTCAATGGGGAATTACAGCTAAGCCCTGCAGGGCTCCTGGTTAGTCTTTCACTATCAAATATCTGAGAGAAGAGGTCCTCACCCAAAGGCCTGTGTCACCTACTGCCTCTGGCTTGCCCTTGGCGTGATCTTGCTCCATCAACAAGCCTCTCTGAGTCTCCGTTTGTCGAATCTGGAACAAGGATGGCAATGGGTACTGTAAACTACAGTGTTGCGGTGTGGTGCAGTCAGAGCATAGCCTGGGACTTGACACGGTGTCTATTCCAGGGTTTACTGCTAGGGATCGAATCAAGGTGAGCATTCTCATCACCCACAGAGGTTCAGAAACATACGGATGCTGAAATATTGCCCCAGTTGGGCAGAGTCACCATCCATGAGAATGAAGACAGGCGAGCAGAAGAAGGAAACCCCGGCCTTGCCAGAGTTCATTTGCCCTCTCATCTCTTCATCTGTGGCACCGAACTCACTCCGCTTCCTTCTGGTCATCTGACATCCCATAATTTCATACTCAATGATGTGAAATCCAAAGGCCATAGACATTAAAATGATTAAATTCCGCCTGGTGAACTTCTATGTAATTCTCAAGAACATTTCCTGCACAGGAAATGAGACACTCTGACTGAAGAACAACTTTTTTTTAACTCATCTAAAGAGGGAGTTCTGAATAAAAACTGCATAGATAATATCAGACTCCTACACTCTCCTCTCAGGACCCCAGGGAAAATGCCTAAAGGCACAAATGCATATTTATTAAAAAGCTTTCTTTACTAATTGTGTAACATCTGCTCCACACAAAAAGACACTCCAAAGACAGCAAAGTTATTCGTGGTCTCTTCTGTGTAGGATGAATATAGATACCTATAAATCTTCTAGACATGACCAGACAGCATCAATAAATGTGAATGATGGCCCCGCACTAACATAATTAAGAGGAATTAATTCTACAGACTCTGCGGTGATAGGTGGCTCACGCATAAGAGCCCTGTCAGCACTTCAAATATTTCTCAGCTGACAAAGATTGGACATTTGGGAAGAAAAAATATATGTCATCAGATGCAGCCTGACAGGATCCACTGAGATAAATCAACTCCCTCCCCACCAACCAGGGGAAAGAAAAAGAAATGATCCACTATCAAGCGGAGTGTAAGCAAAGCTTTATCTCCCAGGCTCCAGGAGTCCTAGCAAGGCCAGCTGGCAACAACAGAACACTACATGGGTGGCTTCCCTGGGTGATGGGGCAGGGCTGCCCCACATCACGGCTCCACAACAGGGGTTTGCTGCTGGTGGATGGAGTCTGTGCCAAGACACAAGTCAACACGGCCTCTAGATGCACAACTGCCTCAGCCCCTTCTAGCGTTTCTTTCCATGAAGGAAGCTCTGCCTTGGGTAGACCTTTATCTAAGGGCTGGTGACAATGGACAGGTACTTGGAGCAGAATCAGCAGGAGACCTCTGGGCTCTGGAGACCTACAGTGTGTGGTCCTGGTCCCCTTTCTGTCAGGGACCAAAGACCCAAACCGGAGGCACGAGAAATAACCAGACACAGTTCACACCATCATCATGGAAGGACATCTCAGGCTTCTCCCCATCCTGAAGATCTCCCGCATTTATTATACAAAACATCTCTTATGCCCCAGGTAACCCAAGGTGTATACCTCATTAATATTCTCTTTCCAAGGAACGCGGGGCTAGAGAAACACCTGCAACTTAGTCATCATCTTCAGCAAACACCTCTCCCCAGGCAATCTACATTTTTAACAAAGGAGAAAGGAGCAGCACATTCTGGCTTTTGTTAGGGCAATGACAGCCTGTCTGCAGGGCTACATGACCCCCTCAGGCGGGGCCTATGGCTTCAGAACCTGGCTGCCACACCATATAGAAATATGGGCCTACACCTTTGGGAATAAAATACTCATTCTTCTGGCAAGATGAATAACAGCTTAATCTGTCTTCAAGCATCCATGCTGGCCCTGATGGAGCCGAGTCACCTGGCCATACCTGGCCCTGAGGACAGCTTGCATCTATATCCAGTGACAGTCTGAAACAGGTTCATACCTCCAGCTGGACAACTGAGTAGCAGCTGAAACCTTAATTGAAATTTTTAAATTCATTTTTATTGTGTGTTTATGTGGGAGGTACACACCAGTGTACAGGTGGAGGTCAGAGGTCAGTTCTGTGTCTGTAAGCAGTGGTTCTCTCCTTATACAATGTCACTTCTGGAGATGACACTCAGGTCATTAGGCTGGCGTGGCAGCACGCGAGCCACTGAGCCATCTCCTGGCCCTGCAGTTTCTTCTGTCAATTCAATTTTCTTCACAAGTCCCTGGTATTGTTCCCTAGGGGCTACTGCCTCCTCCCCATAACCTCTGTCAGTGCAGACTTCAGCATCTGTGTCCCAAGGAACCCCGTCTCTGGCATTTAACTTACTCTCAAAATACATGACTCGCAACAACAACGATGATGATGTGGATGGTGATGATGAGGGTCCCATGACCTGAAGATAAAGTCGCTACAACGTGGGCATCCTTCAAGGTCCTCCAGAAAGTGAATGAACCATCTGTCTGCACTACCACCCAGCAAGGATCCAGCGCCTTTCTTCTCTTCCTTGCATGTAGTCCTTAACGTTACCTTTCACTCATTGTTACTTCTCTCCACCACGTCCCTGTGGGCACATGTCAGAATGCCACATATAAGTTAAAGATCTCCCTCTGTGACATCTGCCAAATGGAAAGAATTCTCTTTCTTTCTCTCTCTCCCCCTCCCTCCCTCCCTCTCCCTCCCTCCCTCCCTCCCTCCCTCTCCCTCCCTCCCTCTCTCTCCCTCCCTCCCTCCCCCACTCTCTCTTTCTCCTTTCTCTCTCTCTCTTCCTCTCCCCCCATCTCTCCTGGAGATTGCGCCAGGATAGAAAACTTGGGATCATAGTGAAATTATTAAAGATGTCACACATTCTACAGTCTATAGTGGCCCTTTTGTCTGTTTCTTCTACAAGATATTTCCATTTCTGCATTTCCATGTGGAAAGCTGTACATTGTCAACCACAGACGGATGTCCATTGTGAAGCATCCTGTAGTTTAGACTTCCTATTCTAGTTTCACGAATTCTGGTGTGCAGTCTTGCTTTTCAAGCATGCATGCGACAGTGGACACCCATACACAGCTCTCCGTGAGCTCACGTTCTTCTGGGTCTGGAACTTCTTTGTTTCCCCCTGTTAACTGGTGCTGCCAAACTGTTCTAAAGTAGCTGTATGCACCCCCATCTGACACTCCCTGTAGCACTGTACACACACACACACACACACACACACAGAGAGAGAGAGAGAGAGAGAGAGAGAGAGAGACATGCACACAATTAAAAATAAAATAAACCTTAGGTACCGTATTCCCCAGCATCACTACCCCTCAGACCTGTGTTCAACTTGCATCTCTTTAGCAGAAGCCCCTAGAACTGACATAACACAGGAGGTTCCTATTAAGTGCAAATTTCCAAGTTGTCAAGCTCAAGATTGTTCCATTTGTGATATATATCAATACATAAAATAAATAATAATATAAATATGATATATATAAATAAATAAAGTAACTGAAGTGATGGAGAAGAGGGCCTAAACATGATCTCAGAGTCAATCTAAGGGTGCCAGAGGCAGACACATTGCCCACGGGTACTGCATTTGCAACCCTAGCGCACTAGCAGAACCCAAACAAGGTTTGTTATTCCAGCATCCAGGCCCTGAGTAATGAAGCACCACAGAATGACTAAGTCTTGAGAGAAGAGAAAAAATATCACATGATTATCGTGACTCAAACCACAACAACTCCATCTTGAGCAATTGTTCAATATACCCAAATTATACACTCGCCTGGCCCTCACTCAAGTTAGAGATGAGAAACCATTGTCCCTGCAGAGTTGGGTAAACTAGAGGAGAAAGGCAAAAGCATAGCAAGAGTCACTAGTGTTCAGAAAATCAGAACAACACAATGCTCAGAGCCGGCGCTCCACGGGCTTCACTGCCTGCCCAGTTCCTTCTGCAGCTCTGGACACAGCAGCCAGGGGCCTCTGTGGGTCATCTTTCCTGCACCGTAGTACCCTCCTCCAGAGCAAGGGCACAGCCTTGTCCGTCTTTGCACCCCACAACTGCTCACGCAAAGACATCAGCAGCTTCTGAAATGAACCAGATGAGTCCATGCACTGGAACTCTGCAGCCATTGCCCAGGCACCGGCACTCGCAACGCTAGACGGCTGCTTTCCCTGGCTGGGAGAATTGATTTATTTTTACATCACCTTAGCTTCCTTTCAGCATCCTGCCATGCCTCTTTTTCTGATCATCACATTTTTACATCTTATGTAAAGAGGCAAATAAAGATGAAAAATATCTGTTTTTAAAAAATGTCAAATGAGGGCTAAAGAGATGTCTGAGTAGTTGAAAGCGTAAAACACTCTTGCAGAGGATGCAAGGTGCAGCTTACACCGTCCTGTTGCTCCAGCTCCCTCTCCTGGCCTCCAAAGGCACCAATACACATGTGCACATAATATCACACAAACACATAATTTTAAAAATGAATACCAAATGAATGGACTTCTTAAAAATCAGGCATATTTGGTGCTGATCTCAACAGCACAGTAGGATAATAACAGGTTACAGTAATTTATTGTGTGTTTAAAAATAGCCAGAAGAGAGGATTTTGAATATTCTCAACAGTATGAAATGATATCATTCGAGGTGAGCCACATGCTAATTAGTCTGACTTGATCTTTGTACAATGTTTATATACATTAAAATATCCCTTTTACCCCCCCCTAAAAATCTATAATTATCATGTGTCCACTAATAGTTATAAAACTATTCAAAAATCAACAGAAATAATATTTTTAAGATGACAGTAGAATCTGCTAGTAACTTAGAAAGCTCAAAGCTAACCAGATAAAAATCACTCAGCAACTCTGGATGTAAGGGGTGAGGTGGTCCAGTGCGCATCAGAGAGCATGGAGCTTTCTTTAAGAAAGGACACCCTCTGGAGACAGCACCATTGCCTCCTTGCTCCAGGTCTGGCCGTCTTAGCATTGCCTGCTGATCACTCCTAGAGAGAAGGAGTACCCATGCCATTCTGGGCTCTCTCCCTTCTCCTTCATCCTCCTCCTTTCTTTTCTGTCTCTCCTCTCACTGAACATAAGTAACATGAGGGTAAAGACTACTTTTTGCTCATCCCTAGGTTCCCAGCATGTGAATATGTACCTGTTGCATGGTAGAGGGTTAGTAGGGACTGTAGAAGAATACGAGTTGTATAAATATGCAAATTACGTATGCGTTAAGCAAAAGTTCTGCATCAACAACACATTAGATCACCAAGATATTAATTTAAATTAACAGTATTGCTGAAATAAGTGTTCTTTAACACTGAAGTATCACATAAAACAAGTTGAGAATGTAAGTCATTTACTTTCAGAGAAGATAGTATTTGTATCAGAAGCAAGCCTTGTGTTCAGCATAATTTCTCCCTCTTTGCTCCTTTCAGAGAGAGAGAGGGGGGGGGGGGCCAATCGAGCCAGAATCAAGACATAGGCTGCTCCTAGCACAATTGTCCTCCATCGTATCAGAATCATAGAACAGATTCTAGTAATTCCCCTAAAGCCCTGGCCAAGATTCCGAGGTCATTGTTCTCTCTCCCTGAAGAACACTTTCATTAGACACTGGCAAGCATCCACTTGAGATACATCTGCCCTTTCTCTATATAGCTACACATACACCCCTTGTGGTAGCCCCACCCTAGTTGCTCACCACAGGGGCTGTTGCTGTACTAGAGGTGCCCAGGTACCCAGCTGGACTGAAGCAGACTGTGGTTGGAGAACAGTCCCTGGGAGACATGATCACTAACTTCTGAAAATTCAGCCTCCTGGGTTCCAGCAAGGGGGCAGGCTCAGATGTCACCACCAACATTTTGCCTGGTAACCAAAGTCTAATGAGCAGGGTGGAGAATCTTAACAGTGCGGTTCATCCTGCACCCTAGAGACTGCTCTTCCTCCCACCTAAGTGAAAGGTTTCCCACTATTCGAGCTAACCTGATTTGGAGATTCCTGAAAACTTACAGTGACAGAGGTCAAAATGATAAGAGTTTTCTCTGTCTTCTCAGACTTTTTGTTGAAGGACCACCCCTGAGGAGAGTGGCTTAAAACGGTGCTTCTCCAGACAGAAGCAGCTTACCACAACCACAAAGTTTCATGGAAGTCTTGTATTTTAATGAAAAAATGAACAATTTATAGTCTGTGGCAATTAATATTAAAGACTGGATTTTGCTAAACCTTGAAGGAAACTTGATCCTCCAATAATGAGTGGCTCTGAGAACCCCCTTACCCCCAACATAGAGCACCCAGAGAGCAGGTGCCCCAGATGGAGAAGCACAAAGTTGAGAATAGAATGGAGCGGACCTTAGAGGTCTGGCAGGGCTCTTGGGCACCAACCACAGGATGATGGTCAAGTACAGAAAAAGGGAAAGACAGCCTGTAGTGTTGAGATGAGCAGGCCTGTTTTTCATCCTGCCCGGATCCCATACCGCTAGCTTTACACCCGAAATAACAATACACAAATTGTATTCATTTAAATACTGCTTGGCCCATTAGCTCTAGCCTCTTACTGGCTAATTCTCACATCTTGGTTAACCCATTTCTAATAATCTGTGTAGCACCACAAGGTGGTGACTTACCGGGAAGATTCTAACCCACGTCCATCTTGGGCTGGAGCTTCATCGCATCTGCCTAACTTCCCTTCTTCCCAGCATTCTGTTCTGTCTACTCCACCTATCTAAATCCTGCCCTATCAAAAGCCAAGGCAGTTTCTTTATTAACCAATGAGAGTCTTCCATCAGACAGCCTGACCATGTATCCTAAGCCTTAGAACTCTGACACTGGGTTTCCACATATGTGATTTTACTTTATTTTCTTCACAAGGCCTGTGAAATACAAACTCACTGTCCCCCTGTTTTATAGGATGAACCCAAAGAGCTATACAAGGGTCTTGATTCGGATGATGGCGCTACACTCGAGATGTAAACCCAGGTCACAGTCTTCTTACATCAGAGTTCCCACCCTTTGCCCCAGAACATGCCTGTCACCTTTTGATGGCAGGGTAAGGACATCATTGATAAATGGTGAAACTGAAGCTCTATCCTATAAGTAGCATAGCTTACCCAAGAGCTTAAGGCTGAAGACTGAGGTAGATATGATCAAGATGTACAGTATAAAATTCTCAAAGAATTAATAAAAAAATCTATTTTTTAAAGAGCTCAAGACTGGTAAACAGGGAAAGAAGAATTCAAAATCAGGTCTATCTCATTCAGAATCCTAACCTGAATCTGCTACACTTGCAGACCCAAGGTCTCATCATAGTGTGGCAAGCAGGTGCTGCTGACCAGGCACCATCTTAACATTTTTTACATCAATAATTCTGTGAGTTATTGGCATCACCATCCCTACTTTACAGAAGTGAAAGACACAAAATAACAACAAAAAAAACTTAACAGGGAAGAAGACCCGTGAGTGGAAATGCTGAGATCTAGATCGGGAGACTCTTCTCTGAAGTCAGAGTTCTCAGCTACTGCATGGCCTACCCCTGTGCAGGAGAAACTCAGAGTTCTCAGCTACTGCATGGCCTGCCCCTGTGCAGGAGACAGTCAGAGTTCTCAGCTACTGCATGCCTGCCCCTGTGCAGGAGACACTCAGAGTTCTCAGCTACTGCATGGCCTGCCCCTGTGCAGGAGACAGTCGGAGTTCTCAGCTATTGCATGCTTGCCTCTGTGCAGGAGACAGAATTCTTGACTACTGCATGGCCTGCCCCTGTGCAGGAGACAGTCAGAGTTCTCAGCTACTGCATGCCTGCCTCTGTGCAGGAGACAGAATTCTTGACTACTGCATGGTCTGCCCCTGTGCAGGACAGGCAGAGTGTATGTGTACTGACTGATAGCTCAAGACAGGCATTTTGTCTCAGCAGTCTAACCTCTCCTGTGCTTAAGAAAGCCAGATTAATAGATAGATGATAAGTGAATTGTGGATGGGTGATGAGTGGGTAAGTGAGTGAGTGGATGATGGATGGATGGATGGATGGATGGATGGATGGATGGATGGACGGTGGATAGATGGATCAGTAGGTGGTGGGTGTGTGAATGGGTAGGTGTAGGGTATATAAATGGGTGGGTGGATGGATGGATGAATAAGATGGTGGATAGATGGATTAGTAGTTGGTGGGTGTATGAATGGGTGGGTAGAGGAATGAATAGGTGGAGGGTATATAGATGGGTGGGTGATGGATAGAGTAGGAGGTTGGTAGATGGATGAGTGGATGGATGATGGATAGATGGATAAATGGTAAATGGATGAATATGTGAGCAATGGAAGGATGACAGCTGGGTAAACAATATATGAATGGGTTGCTGAATGGAAAGATGCCTTAAAAAGCTAGGATAAGTAGGCAGAAAGAGTGAGCAAGTAAGAGAGCAAGAATGAGAGAGAAAATAAGTTCATAGGACCTTAAATTTTGTTCTATTGCTCTTTTTCTTTTCATATTTTAGTTCAGATGACAACTTTTTTGATGACGTGCCTTCCTTTTCAGTTGCTATGACAAAACACTTATATAAGAAAGGTCTTAATGGGCCTTACAGTGTCAGAGGTGAGTCTATGACTATCATGGACTAGTATGGCAGAAAGGCAAGCATGTAGTCACCAGGTAGGCAAGCATGTAGGCACCAGGTAGGCGAGCATGGTGCTGGACCAGTAGCTGAGAGCTTACACCCTTATCCAAAAATAGGAGGCAGAGAGAGAGAGCTAATTGGTGTGAGTTTTTAAAGCCTCAAAGCCTGCTCCTAGTGACACCTCCTCCAAGGTGCCTCAAAACAATTCCACCAACTGGGGACCAAGCTTTCAAATATATAAGCCTCTGGGGGCCATTCTTAGTCACTCTTCCATGGGCAGAGTCACCCATTGTTTCTGCCAAGGTGTGTGACCAAGCTAGCTGGCCCATGAACTGGCTGACCCTCCTGTCTCTACCTCCTGTCTAACGGCAGGAATGCTGGATTGCAGAAGTGAACCACCACACCCAGCTTTGTCCCGTGTGGGTTAAGAGAACTGAACTCACTTCACCCAGCAAGCATTTTTACTTGCTGAGTTGCCCCGTGCTTCCCAAAGGACCTCAGTTGTTTTTTTTTTCTTTTTTTAAGGAATTCTATATATGGAAGTATAGAAGGTGCTAGCACCCACATCTAGAATACATTACATGTGGAGTCCTTAATAGTAGCTAAGCATTTTGGTTTTTGGTTTATGTTTGTTTTTTATTAGGAATTTTTTGATACAATTTTTTCTCATTTTATGTAGCTATCCTCGTTCCCATTTCCTCCCCTCCTCCTACTTCCCTCATCTTTCTTCCACCCTACCTCCTATCCACTCCTCAGGAAGGGTAAGGCTTCCCATGGGGAGTCAACAAAGTCTGACACTTCAGTTCAAGCAAGACCAAGGCCTTTCCCCCTATCTAGGCTGAACAATGTATCCCTCCAAAAAGAATGTGCTCCTAGATGCCAGTTCAAGTACTAGGGATAAATCCTGGTCCCCACAGTGGACCCACAGACGGTCTAAGCCTCACAACTGTCCCCCACATTTAGTGGGCCTAGTTTGGTCCTATGCAGGTTCACCTGCTATCTGCCCAGAGTCAGTGAGCTCTCACTAGCTCGCGTCAGCTGTTTCTGTGGACATCACCATCATGGTCTTGAACTCTTTACTCAAATTATTGCTTCTCCCTCTCTAGGGCTGGTCTCAGGTAGCTAAGCCAGTGCTTCACTGTGGATCTCTGGATCTGCTTCCTTCAGTTGCTGGATGAAGGTTCTATGGTGATGATTAAGGTAGTCATCAAGCTGATTACAGAGGAAGGCCAATTTAGGTGTCTTCTCCACTGTTGCTTAGGGTCTTAGCTGGGGTCATCCTTGTGGATTCCTGGGCATTTCCCTAGTGCATGTTTCTCCATAACACTTTAATGGCCCTCAATCAAGGTATCTCTTTCCTTTCTCTCCCTCACTGTCCTTCCTGCTTCTTGAGCACCCCATTCCCTCATGTTCACCTCCTCCTTCCTTTTCTCCCCTCCCCCTCCCCTTTCACCCTCCCTTATCCCACCCTCCTAATTTTCTCAGGAGGTCTTGTCTGTTTCCCCCTCCCAAGGAGATTTATGTATGTCTCTCTTAGGGTTTTCCTTGTTATCTGAGCTAAGCATTTTGAACACACACATCTACCTTCCCATGAAAAGACCATTGTCATTTCCCCTTTACAGGCAAAGAAACCCTCCCAGTGGCAGGCCTGTCCAGAATCTCAGCTAATGAATAAGGGAGCCTGAGTTCTCGTCTGAATCTGGCTGGTAAAACTCCACACTGGGCCCTCATCTTCCGCTGTAAGACAATGGCAGATGGTGAGGCTGTGGCCACTTCCACTTCCTGACTGGGCTTACTGGAAAGTATATCCCAAGGAGTGTCCAGCCCCTGTTGGTACAGCCTCAACACAACTCCTATAACAAAGATTCAGTGAGCACCTCAGAAGAGGGATCAGATAGAGCGTACCAGTCAGAGGATGGGGATGTCAACTGTCAGACAGTGTCTTTGGCATATGACAGGAAGTCTGCACCCGGGAATTCTCAATGACATGGATTCCTAAAAGAAGACTTGAACAGCACAAGTTGCCATGTCACTGTGGATGGGGGGATTCTCACAATTAGATGAAGAACTAATTACAGGTAATCAGTGACTGCTGAGAGTAAGAATTAGTCCTGCTATTCAGTCCCCAATGGTCAGCCCCAAACATAAATGGGCAGCATTAGTTAGATCCAGCAGATGATGTTCTATAAAGCATAAGAGAACATGAATATCAAAGGAGTGGAGGGGACATGGGATAAGTTGGAGGAGAAAGGGAGAATGATGTAAATATAGTACTCACAGATGAAATTCTCAAAAACAAATTAAAAACAAAACAAATTAAGTGAACCTCCATATTTGTGAGCATGGGGGTGTAGGTGTGGTGTACTGAAGAGGGCTTCGGCATCCACTGACAGCTCACGTCCCTGTGGGAAAATAACCATCTACCTTGAGGATTCCCTGTCTCTTGTCCCACTTAATTTTGACCAAAAAAAAAAAAGCTTTTTTGTGCATTTTTAAACTCCCGTCCCCAGAGGTCTGGAGTTACTAAGGAGATAAAATCCCCTGACTCGGCCGCGTGCAGCCACATCTTCCGTCACAGCGCTGTCATGGGGGAGACACTGGTTCCCACCTGTCCTTCCCACACAACGCAAGCCGCTCCAGCAGATTTAAAGCTATCCCAGTGGGAGGCTATCTGCTTCCTTCAGAGCGTTCCAAACATTATCCTTCCCTGTGTTTTTTTTTTTTTTAATCAAGTATTTTCTTCCATCAGGGAGGGGGCCCTATACTCCAGAGGCTTCAATTTGTGGCTTCAGGGGAATCATGGAATTGTGAAAACTGAAAAATAAGTCTTTGACTCCACGTGCACACACACACACACACACAATCTCTCTAAGTCAGGGCAGTTTAGTGAGGACTCTGAACAGATCCCTAGCAATGGCTTCAGCAGTCGTGAGTCAAAGGGAGCCAGGGCACAGATAAGGATGGCCTGAAGCCTAGGGGTTGACCCTTCCCACTCTCTGTCCAACACAGAGCTGCCTCGTGTCCCCCACAGCCACCATCCTATCACAGGCCTATGTTGCAGTGAACTTCCTGCTGCACCTGACACAGAACTGAGAATGGCAGAAGCTCAGCTGGTCCGCTGAACTCCCCGAGCTCCTACCCCTCAGATAATTAGAGAAATGAGAACCCAGGTACGAGGCATGAGTCACAGGTGGGTCGCAGGTGGTATTTTGGTGTGTTAGTTACATTTGCCTTGCTGTGTTCGTAACTGACAGACACACTTCAGGGACCACACAACTGACCCCTCCTCTTACTCATTGACCTAGGAGCGATAGCAGCTGCCTGCTGCTGCTATGGACCCAAGGCACTACATGGCCTATTTGCTGGTGTGTCTAAACCATATCTTTACTCTGCAATGGTCTCTCCATTAAAGTCTACTCAGTTACTCACTGTGCACATTATGATGGGTCCCGGGAAGAAAGATTCTCAAAATAGGATTCTAGGATCACACTACCCACACATTTAGAGAATACAGAAGTCACCTAGGGGCATGTGAGATGCTGGTGTACTAGAGATGCTGAAGCCTCAAGACAGGTAGAAAGCAAGGCTTGGTAGGTTGGGTAGATGTAGCAACCAGTCAGTAGATATTGTGAGCTTGGAGCTATGATGCGGGGTGGGATGTATGGCTACAGCCATTTCTCTTCTGCCTTCCTACATGTTCACTGCAGCTGGAGACCCTCAAGTTCTGCACACGTCCCTTATCCCAGGGTACAGTTCTGGGAAACGCATCCTTGTTCCTAGAGGAGTAAGCCAGGAAAATACTATCTTAGAATTATCCTAGCAAAACTACAGCCTCCTTCTTCAAATACAGGTTCCCATTCAGTCTGTTTGGTCCGGCTATGAGATGTGGAACAGACAAGGACATCACTTAGGTGAGGAGAGTAGTGGCAGACTGACTTGTCATTGCTAGTCCAACCTTTTCCCAGTCCCGAAGCCCCGCCCACATTCCCCACAGGCAGTCCTTTGTCCCATCCCTCTTCACATCCCAGTTTCACCGTGTCACCTCTTTCCCACCAGGATCTGCCCTCAGGGGATTCATTTTCAATCTTTACTATCACTACAAAGTATTTGCTGTCTTTCTCACGAGAGATGGATGGGGGGGGGAGAGGCTGGAGGGAGGGGGAGGGAGAGAGAATGAATAAATTTGTTTGGAAACCATCCTGATATCTAATGAAGTTAGGAACCAAACAGACCCTGGACTCAGCCCTAGAAATCCAGACTGAACTAAGAAGTCACATGTTCAGAAGAGGAACACGTGCTTGGGTGGAGAGAGCCGCACTGAAGCTGGCCTTGGCAGAGTACAGAATGTGAAAATGGCTACCGGGCTCTGGCAGCAGGGTAAAGGAGCCTGTGTCTCTACTGGAGGGTTGACAGAGCAGGTGAAATGGGAATAGCTATAGCGAAGGGGGGACACTCAGGGGGTATACAAGGAATCTGAGAAAGGGAGACCAGTTGGGCAGGAGAGAGACTGATGAGAAAGTGGAAGTTTGTGGGAGCAGAAGTCCCTCCTCAAATACCACTCTTATCTGGAGCTGCTGAGCCCTGCCAAGTTAAATGCAATAAAGAACACTCTTCCATTGATGGTGGGAGTGCAAACTTGTACAGCTTCTTTGGAACTCAGTCAGTATGGCAATTTCTCAGAAAATTAGGAAACAATCTTCCTCATGACCTAGTAATACTGCTGTTGGGCATATACCCAAAGGATGCTCAATCATACCACAAGGACATGTGCTCAACTATGTTCATGGCAGCATTGTTTGTAATAGCCAGAACCTGAAAACAACCTAGATGGCCCTCAACCGAAGAATGGATAAAGAAAATGTGGTACATTACACAATGGAGTACTACACAGCAGTAAAAAAAAAACAATGACACCTTAAAATTTGTAGGCAAATGGATGGATCTAGAAAATATATTGAGTGAGGTAAGCCAAACCCAGAAAGACAAATATAATATATGCTCACTCATAAGTGACTTTTAGACTTAAAACAAAGAAAACTAACCCACAATTCACAATCCCAGAGAAACAAATAATGAAGAGGACCCTAAGAGAGACATAAATGAATCCACATAGAAAGGAGAAAAAGACAAAATCTCCTGAGTAAATTGGGAGTGTGGGGGTGACAACAGAGGGTAGAAGGGGAGAGGTAAAATGGGAGGGGAGCAGAGAAAAATGAATAGCACAATAAAAAAAGAGTGCACACATCAAGTATGAACACAGAGTGTCCTCAAATGCACCTTTTAAAGCGTGGTTGAGGGCCAGTGCGTATATGTGTGTGGGGGGTAGTGTAGTGTGTGTGCATGTGTATGTGTGTGCACACGCACACGTGTGCATGCAGAGGCTACAGCAAGATGTCAGGCATCTTTCCCCATTTCTCTCCACATTACTGCTTTGAGATGGGATCTCTGGCTGGACCAGAAGTCCTTCATCTAGAATAGTCTGACTGGCCAGTGAGCTCCCAGAATCCACCCATTTTCATCCCTTAGTGCTGAGATTTCAGATGTACTCAATCAAGCTAATCTTTCTATATGGGCATTGGGGATTTGAACTCAGGTCTTCATTCTTGCATAGCAAATATTCTTACCCACTGAGTCATCTCCTCGGGCCCCCTTTTACTTTTGATGTCCAACCTCTCACATCTTTCAAAGCTTCTCTGAAAACTTTCATTCATGTGGCTTCTCAAGTGAGCCAAGGGTATGAAGAATTGGTCGCTGATGCCCTAAGTGTTCTGAGTTGTTTTTCTATGAGGATGCGATCCATCACAAGGCCTGGTAAGCGGCCCAGGAACACCTAGGTGAGTACCACAGTCATCCTTGGTGCAGATTCACAAAGTCACCTCAGTGGCCACAAAGAGGGAAGGCGGAGATGAGTGGTAATTTCTCTATCTGTCACAGCTCATGGAAGGATAGTGCTTGGCAAAACCAGATGTGTGGAACATGCCAACGGGACAAGAAAACTGACCTCGAGGATGTGAGGCAGTGTCAGGAGGGTCTCGGAGTCTTGATGGACAGCCCTCTGCTAAAAGGCCTGCCCAACCTCCCATCAGCCTACTATCTTTTAAGCAGTTTCGATCTGCCTTCATCTGAAGGCATTATTATTTATTTAACTATGGTTAAATCTGCTGACAGTCATAGAAAGCATTACTTCACGTGACAACTCATAGCCAGCAGTGGGCATGTCGGTTTATTGCACACAGATGTGGTTCAAAGGACATATTCTCTCTGCCATGATGTTCTGACTAAGTGCAAAGAGTCAAGTGACCATGACCTGAACCCTCTGGAACCATGAGACCCTTACAGCTCCTGCAATAGTCCATTGTCCAGCAAGATGCCTTCCTGTCTCTCTTTCATTCGCTGTGTCATTTTGGCCAGAGAAATTCTGCCCAGGTCTTAGAAGTGTCTACTTTTCTTCTTCAGGAACTGGAGTCAGTGGGCACATCACCCTCCAAGAGGTGGCTCCACTTCCAGGCCTTCAGAGCAGTGGTGTTGGGGACTGCTCCTTCCAGTTCTGATGAAGACACCATGGATGCTTGGGCTTCAGATTTCCCAGCCTAAAGTTAGAACCATGCTCAAACTATGAAAAAAATCCAACACGGCCAACAACTGAGGCAGCCCCTTGCCCTCCCTTCATCAGGAAAGGTAAGTTTCACACCTGAAGTTCCCAACGCCTAGAGAGGCTTGTTGAGTTTCAAAGTCACCCTGGGAAAAGAATCCGGGCCATGATTTGGGACAATGCAGTGAGTGACAGGCAGATGGAACACGACAGATGTCTTTCTCCTCTACCTCCAAGCCTTGCTTCCTGTTCCAAGACCTCTAAGGCCCACTGCAAAGATGCAAGAGGCCTACGATACAGGACCTCCCTGTGGGAATTCTTTTCGGATAGCTGAGAGATACCTCCATTAAGGTTTCAGAGAAAGTCCTAAGGAATGGTGGAATAAATCTTGAAACAAAATTCATCACTTGGCCCTATCCTGGAAAATCCACGAAACATCAAAAGCAATACAGAAGCAGGCAGCGCACCCAGGAGAGGGGCGTGTTCATCGTTGCATTGCTAAAGCTGGTCACGGTCAGCGCTGTCTCATTTGTTCAATTGTCCATGCACCAGTGGCATCATTAGCTCTACCAGCCCCGCTATGGCCCCATCTTGCGGTACTGGGGCAAAGCCAGATGTTCCTTCCCCAGCACCAGCTTTCCCTCCCCGCTGTCCTGCACTCTCTTTCATGGCTGCTTCACCAGGAGACGACGCCTCTGATCTTTCAACATGCCGCTCATGGCTGCGAGATGGTGGCAATGCACATTTATGCGACGCCTTTTATGAGATTACCCCACAGGGCCCTGCTAATGGCTGTAAAATTGTGCAGCAGGCCATGGAGCAGATTTAACTTTTAAAGCAGCTGAAAATATCTATTAATGATTGGCCATCATTATTCTTCATCAGAGGTCTCTGGGAATGCCAATAAAGCCACTCTACCTATGCCCGTTTCCACCCACGTGTTTCCTCGTGGAATTCAATCCGATCTTATAGCGTGTAATTAGGCAATCAAAATAATGTTCTGGGGGAAAAAGAACCTAGGAAATTATTTCACTAGGAGTCATCCAACTCAGCCACTTGTCTCCTTACCATCCCTCCTCTACCTCCCTCATTCAGCTTTGACCTGGAGCAGTCGTTCTCTGCCTACACCGCCACACAGGGACACACAGTCTGGAATGTGTGCTCTTGGTAAACAAGGCAGTCAGACAGAGGACCAGTGTGTTCATATCTGTCAGGTCATTACGGTCTTTCTGAGTCAAGTCCCCATTCCTGTCTGGTTGAAGTGATGGCTATCTCTCAGCATGCACTGTGACTGTCCCTAGCATGTCATTGTCACTAAGTCTGGGACTTTATGCTCAGTATGGGACGCACTTTGAATAGCCTCCAAACAAGTGTCTCCCTTAACAGAGAACCGGTGCCTATACTACAGGCCTGGAGTCTTCCTGCCACCTTCTTGAGTTCCAAGGTGAGCCAGAAACATGACTTAGCAGATTTGGCAGCTACATGCTCTCCTTCCAAATATGCACAAGAAAGCAGCTGCCTAAGTGCCACCAGAGGCCACCAATATCCATGAAGCAGACAGATTGAAACATGGACTAGAATTTAGGGCAAAGCTACGACAGCCCCAGAGAAAGAGACACCAGACTCTCATTAAACCATTCCTAGGTCCCAGTCCACTTCTATATCCTTTCCTCAGTTACATGGCTCAAAAAAAATCAATTAAGTTACTTAAATGAATTTGACTTGGGTGTTCTATTATTTGTAACTGAAGATTTATTTGCACCTTCGGCCCCCATGCACATTGTAACTACAAGGCTGTGGAAGAATATGAGGAATGAGTCATGGAAGGGTGGGGATGACCGTATTGCTGTAGGGAACAGTTCTCCCCAGAAGCCACTCAGAGTGGTACTAAAGGACTCTGGACAAGTCAGGCCCAGCATTGAACCCACAGCTTCAAGCTCAAACACAAAAACTAACTTGGGCTAATTTAACTGCAGGAACATTTTGAGGCTTCATACATGAACTGTCAGACTGTCTACATGGAGTGCAGGTGCCACAGTCATCACACCTTGAAGGACAGGGGGGTAATAAAAGTGCTGGTATCTCAGCCCTGGGGAGGACACAATCCCATCCAAAGCTGTGGCCTGCCTTGGTCAGCATTTGCTCAGAATAAAGAAGGCATCACACCCCCTGCTGGCCAGTATTGGAGATGGCACTAAGCATAATCAGGAAGTGTTCCCTGTAGGGGCACTCAGAGGGCCCTACAGTGTGTGAAGACATAGAAGGCAGCTGAGAGCCATGTCTGTCCTTTTTGGCGGAGGCCACTCGTTCATTTCCCGTTTTCCCAGACTCGAAATAATCACACAAAAACTGTTTTAATTGCAACACTGTTTGGCCAATAGCTTAAGTGTATTGCTAACTAACTCTTATATCTTGAATTAAGCCATCTCTATTACTCTGTGCATCACCATGAGGTCGTGGCCTACTGGCAAGGTTCCCATTCACATCTTTCTCCTCTCATGGCTACATGGCATCTCTCTAACTCTGCCTGCTTTCTCCCAGCATTCAGTTTAGTTTTCCCCATCTAGCTCTACTCTGCCCTATCACAGGCCAAAGCAGCTTCTTTATTCATTAACCAATAAAAGCAACACATGTACAGAAGGACTTCCCACATCATGTCTTTGGGAAACTTATCATTTGTATTTTTGTCAAAAGAAAAAATAAAGGGAGCCAGACTGCATAATGCCTTCCTCTAGTACATAACAAAATTAGTAAGCAAAAAATAATCCTAGGTGTGTAATAAAATCCAACTGGAGTGGAGTAGAGTCATATTAGCATATACAAATCCTATTTGATAAAAGGCAAAAACTCAAAGGTAATGAATGGGCACCTTCAGTCACATATGCTCATTCTTACATTGCACACATGCACAGGGTCTGGATATGCCAGTCACATTCAGCAGATCGATAGACTGGGGGAGGGTCCATACTTCATGCCATATGCCTTGAAAAATCATATCTTACAGAGAGAAGAAAGGTGGTTTTCTAAAACATAAAATAAGATAATCACGTCCTGCTCCAGTAGCCACAGGACTTCACAGTAATGCTAAGTGAACATTGCTCAGGAGCAAAGCGTGAAGAATACAGAAGTCAGCTCACTTGCAATTCTGGGAACCCATGAGGTAGTCCAAGAAGCCATCACTTCCACAGTTGCTATTAGGCCTCAAGTCAACTCACCAGACTAAGGAGGCCAGAGCAGCCTCTGCCCCATGCCTCCTCTCACTGTGACATCCTTTCAGGCTGCTAGACCACAACAGATGCGAGTTCCAGCAACACCTACCCTGGATGTCCATGCCTGCACCTCCAACCTTCCACAGAGTTGCCTTCCAGCCATTTCTAACAAAACGGAAGGAAGCCACGGAAGTGAGGCTCCGCAGTATTTAAGTCAATGTTCTCTGAATCACAAGAATCAAAGTTCAAAGTGGCAACATGCCTGAGTAGAACAGCAGACAGAATAAATCAGACTTTGATTCCTATTGCAGACACGGGCAGGAGGTGCCTGAGACAGAGAGGACAGCACAGCAAGCCCTAAGCATCCCTATTGGTGTTAATGATGAGCCTTTCAGACGTTGCTTTTTTGGGCTGGAGAGATGGCTCGGTGGCTAAGAACACAGACTGCTCTTGTTCTTTCAGAGGACCAGTTTCCAGCATCAAGCTGAAAAGCTTACAACTCACTGCCTGTAACTCCAGCTCCAGGGGGTCTGGTGCCCTCTTCTGATCTCCATAGGCACCTTCACTCACATGTGCTCACACACGCACACGCACACGCACACACACACGCACACGCACACACACTTACTTTAAAAAATATTTTTTTTAAACAAAGAAAGATGCTGGAGGTAGAGCGATTTGGTTCCCTAATTGGCAATGGTGAGACTGTTCCTTGCCATCCTAGAAGTCTTAAATAAGCAAAAGCCTCATCAGTCAACAGCCAGTTTCGACTATTCTTACACAGGCACTGGCCATTTTTAACACTGCACACATACACTGGAGAAACTGTTTGCTCTGGCCTCTGAAGACAAAGCCTTATCAGGGCTATTGCAGATGGTTCAGACTGGACTCTTTGCTATCACAAACCTTATTGAACTCTAGACAACTCTGAAAGCTCTTCTGCCTAGGCCAGTGTGGGAGCCCTGGTGGGCTAGCAGAGGAATGGCAGTGATGTGTGCCAAGGAGACAGTGCTGTAATTGGTGCAAACCCCAACCTTCACTTGCATGGGAGGTCGCCTGTGCCGCAAACACCCCTTCTCTGATTGTTCTCAGTGGCAAGATACCCTCTGGTGCTCCCACCCTGTGTTGCAGCTCAGCCAATAAAGAATTTCTCTGAGTAGTCTTTTCTGGGCTACTGTTACGATATGGGCTGAGCTGGTGATACAAAAGAGGCATTGGGCAATAAAGCATCAGTGATGGCAAAGGCAGCAGCAACACCAGAGAATGAGCAACTCAGCTCAAACTGCAACATAGCTAAGCAGCCACCTGCTTGACCACGAAGGAAGAGGTGGGGGGCTGAGCAGTCAGAGGGCTGAGGTGCAAATGTGACAGGGTGGCCAGTGCTTGATCCCTGGGGAGGGAGCCACTGGACAGCCTGAGGGAGTGATCAGAGACAGAACAAGGAGGACGGCAGAAGTCGAGAGGAGACCGAGAGCTGAGACCCAAAGAGGAGAGGGGACCATTAAGATCCAGGGAAGAGAAGATGCAGGCCCTGGATACTGGAAGAGCCTTTGGGGCTGGGGGACTGAGATATCCAAGAGCTGTAACACTGACCGCCATCAGGAGCTGAAGACCTGCAATACCTAGGGCTGCTCACAAGCTGCAAGGCTAGCTCCTGTCAAAAGCTACAGAACTCTGACTTCCTAGACCTACACCAGAGTCCCAACACCTGCTACTGCAGGCCTAAGGGACCTGGAACTCCTTTTCTACGGGACAGCTGTAACATTAAAGATGTCACCTGCTGCTGCCCCTGCCCATCTGCCACTATTCCTCATCAACAACAAACAGAGACACGCAAAAGCTGCCAGAAACCAGCACTTGAAGAGCTTCTTCTCTGCCCTTTGGTTCCACCCAGGTAGAGCAAATGGCACCAGCCAGCTGACTGGTAATACATCTAGACTGGTGTGGGAGGTCCTTCTGTCTATATGTTGCTTTTATTGGTTAATAAATAAAGAAACTCCTTTGGACCTATAGCAGGGCAGAACTTAGGCAAGCAGAGAAGATAGAACTGAACTCTGGGAGGAAGAAGCCAGAGTCAGGGAGATGCCAGAGTCAGACATACCAGAACTTTGCTGGTAAGCCACTGCCACGTGGCAATACACAGATTAATGGAAATGGGTTAAATTCAGATGTAAGAGTTAGCCAATAAGAAGCTAGAACTAATGGGCCAAGCAGTGATTTAATTAATACAGTGTGCGTGTAGTTATTTTTGGTCTAAGCTAGCTGGGCGGCTGAGAACCAACAAGCAGTTCCTTGCAACAATTGACTAACAACCTTGTCTGCCTGCCAAATGCATTTCCCGGGACAACTTATATTTTCGTGATCAATGCATCCTGGTCTGCTGGATGATTTCATGTGACATGAGCATCAGTCAGAATATGTACGCTCAGCTTCCTGTCTTCTCTGCAGGCATGTGTCCTGACCTCTCCACAATGTCCTCCCAGTCATGATTACATCACCTCACCCCTATACCTACCTGTCCTAGACCTACTTGTCCTTGTGGTGAGTACCTTTGTGGTCACTGACTAGAGACAAATGGCCACAAGGAATACTCTCTACCCTGACACGTGATGGGGTCAGTGGAAGGACTACTAGGAAAGCAGTATGGGGGTCAGCAGGAAGAGAGTAGGCAGAAATGGAGTTTACAGATTTCAGGGTAGGAACAGCGCCCCCTGTTGCTCTCTGTCACATGCACACTGCCTCATTGGAGCCCAGTCCAGAGTGAGGACCAGAGATGTAACCAGGGGTCTCCCGTCTCCTGGTGAAGCACAGGTTGATCTCCATCTTTTTGGAAAAGGTCTGGGTCCCTATTCCTTGCACTCATGCCCCTCCCCCATCCCTCCTGAGTCCCTGCTGTGCCCAATAGCCTGGTGTCTACCCACAGAATAGTAGAGACCCACTAGATGTATGTCTATGCCTCCTAGCAACTCCCGGTCCTGGTGAGGATGGGGGACCCTCGTCCCACTCACACCACAGGGGTCTCTTTCTCTGCATAGTGTTCCTTGCCTGCCTACTGAAATATCTATCACCTGTATGGGTGGACCAAGCTGTCAACAGTTGTGCCCAGACGAGAATCAGATGCTTCCCAGGAAGCTATTGTTGTCTGGCCATGCCCTGACAGCCCTCTCCAGACATCAAAATCAGAAGACTAGCAACTTCAAGGCATTGAGCCCAAGACATGACCTTACCTCTCCAGCAATGAACCAGGGTTACCCAAGTGTGGGAAAAGAGGAGGCAGGACACAGCTTTGGTCCTAGCTTTATCCCTGACCTGCCATGAACTTCAGCAAAAAGGTTTTCTGGACCTGCAGAAAACTGATTAAGCAATTCTCTCATCTCAAGGGAAGCACTCTGCAGCCCCCCACAGCTGCCCCCACCTCAGCCAGGGTCTCACTGGCCCAGCTCTAAGTTTTATAGTGGCCATAAATACAAAAAGAAGAGATTAACACAGCTTGGAGTATTGATCACCGAGGAGCCCTTCTCGGTCACATTTTCACAGTGCCCTTTTGCTTCCTGGCCATTCCGTAATCCTATAACTCTCTCCAGCACAGATCCCTTGGTGCTCTCTGCTAAATGTCAGAAGGCAGTGTAAGCACTCTGAAAGTTAGAGCCGAGAACATAGCATCAGAAAGTGCTTGGCTCCTGGGTCCACCTCCTCTCAACTCAGTGTCAGGATGTCTCAGCCCCAGCTCCACAGGGAGCAGGAGTGTGCTGCTTCAGGGGACAAGGGCAGTGGAGTCCACTGTGTTACCTCAGGTCAGCTAGCCTCCCTCTGATTCTCAAGTCTAGAAAAAAAGATTTTGCACTCGGATTACGTCTAAACTCCCTCCCATCTTCCATATTCCATAAATTATGCTTGTAAAGCCACTGGAGACATAATCATTTTTGAGTGATCTTATGAATAAAAATGAAGGACAAGAAGGTGGTGGTTCCAAGAGAGGCAGCCATGGAGCCACAGCACCCGTACCCTGGGTGATGAGTTAGATCTCAGGCGGGGAAGCTCCTTCCAGCTTAATCCCACTAAAGCCGGCAAGCTAAGCAGAAAGCGCTCTCACCAAAGGTAATGAACTCAGTGAGTTTTGAAGGAGGATGGGGGAATCGCTCAAGGATCTCCTGCCTCCTGTTTCTGCTGCCTCCCGCAGACATGTGCTCCCACCACCGGGATCATAGCACACAGTCCCACACCTGTGTTTTCTATCTGGGTTCTGAGGATCAGACTCCGGTCCTTGCGCTTGTGCAGCAAGCACCGCCAAGGGGCATCTCCCCGGCTCTCTCTTTTCATGTCTTCTCTCCGTTCCTTCCAACAAGCTGACCTCCTCACCCACACCTGCAGTGCAACACAGGCCATGCTGGAGATGGCTCCCAGCAGAGAGCAGAACGCTCTACCAAAAAAAAAAAAAAAAAAAAAAAAACCTCCTGAGTTTAGTGGCAGGAGCAGTGCAGAAGCATTGTGGAGACCAAGAATGCCTGAGTTTATGTGAAAGTCCTAGGAGAAAGGAGAGAACAATCCCCTTCCCTCTTTGAGAGTGTGACCAAACTTTCACCCTCCTCCACCCATGTACCTGGGTGGGATTGCCGGGCCTGATTACCCTTTTACAAGTCAGGAATTTGCACAAGTCACACATCTGATATGCAATGACCTGAAATTTATGCTTCCCCAAACAATAAGTGAACAAAGTCACAAAATAATTTCTGTTAAGAATGCATCAGTGTTTTCTCAGGTTTGGGTGAATCCCCAGGCCTTCCCTCCATCTAGGAGATGCCTCCCTCCTGTTACTCAAAGGCCAGGATTAGTAACTGCAGGACAGTCTGGACTCCACTGCTGCTTGAAAGTCAGGACTGAACAGACCACAGTCAGACCTAAAACCAAATGAGGATATGTTCAGAGTTGGACATGACCCAGTCTAGACTCCAGCTGTCCTCTTCTGCAGAGCCTGTGGTCAGGAAGCCCAATGGCCAGGCAGGCCACGGGAAGGACAGGTGAAAAGCCACTCCTACTCCAACCTCTTAGGTTCTGGACCCATGCTTTTCTGCCCCTGGTTAGCGAGCAATCCAACCCATAATAGTCATGTAATGGCCGCTCTCATGAGTTAGTGCAAACTGTGTCTGGAAACTGGCATCCAGTTTCACAAGGTAACCTATACAAGCAAACCATTCTGTATTCTATATACAGGCAGCCTTCAGGTGACGTGGACAACGGGCTCTTTGGTGCCTGTAGCCATGGATGGTCACTGGGTCTGCTTTCCTAATGGTGAGATCTTCAGTCTGAAACAATGTTACGCATGTTTGTTGCTGTGAGGAAATACCTAAGGAAAGCAACTTAAAGACAGAAGAGTTCGAGATTGAGTCCTCCTTAGCAAGAACGTATGGAGGCAGGAGTGGATCCAGCTGTGAATGGCAAGAACACAAGGCAGCTGGACAGCTGCTGTCTGGTCTGAAGTCATGTCTATTGTTCCTGCTTAGCATTGCTGCCTGCTCGCTAGCTTCAGCTCCTGTCCTGCCAGGGCTATTAAAGAGCTCTTCTGTCATGAGCTCTGGCCTTCAAAGAGCAGCCCCCAGTGAGGAAAGACAAGCAAGCATCCTCAAGCTGAAATGCGCACGTGGATGTTTACCTATGCTCAGAAAGGAGCTGTGGATGAGGAAGTATGAAGTATGGATGCCTATGTCGGTGGTAGAACAGAAATGCGGCTGGTGGTGACGAAAGCAACCGTTCAGTGCTCCGTTCAACTGTGGTTCTCCTAGAACTTGAAAATAAATCAATGTGGCAAGACTGGAACTTCACTTAGCCTTCACGTTTTCTGGAGAAACCATTCCTGACTCACTAGGCTGGGTTAGAAGCCTCTCTTGTAAGACACCATAATTTTATGACGCTTGTCACACTGTGCTGAGATTGCTGTGCTCTTGGTCTGGCTTCAGGATCAGAACTGTACGATGCAGTAATTACATCTCTGAAATCTAAGCCTGTGGGTCTGAGCTACACTGAGGCCATGGCCCCTTCTTGGTGCTCTGAGGGTATACCGCCCTCCCTTCCTTTACTGTTTCTCATCGGATTCCATTCTCTTCTCCAGCTGAATGGCTTGCTGACCTGGTAAACGCTTTTTGGACTATAGAAGTGTTACCAAACAATGTGCTTGCCACTTAGGATTCCTTAAGACAGAGCTAAGAAACATTCCTCCCTGATGCTGTATTTCTGTAAAGAGTGAACTAACAGTACAAACTCTAACGCCACCAGCCCAGGCTCGCATCCACTGCTAGGGTACTAGTTACAGGAGGGACTACTCTCCTGGAAAAAGAAAGCAGACACAAGTTGCTGTGCACTTTAACAGTGCAGGAATCATCCACTTCTTAGACTGATATTTATCACTGTGAAACGGACATGACAATAGCATCTGCCGCATCAACATATTAGGAAAGTTAAAATAAGTCATGCATGCAACAAAGCTTAACCCAGTGCATGGAAAAGCTCAAACCATCCGCCATGTTCTACCACAAGATTAAGCATAGTCAAGCAGCCCAACAGAGAGCCTCAGTTCTGAGCACTAACTCATTAGAGTGGCCATTATATGACTGTATAATGCCAGAACCCAGGACAGCTTCCCCAGAGGACAGGGAAAAAGAAGGAGCCTCCACCTTGCATATATATTTGTACATATACATATGCATCCACTCATACACACACATGTATATGTACACATACATGCATACACAAGCATCCCACCAGTTCTGTTTGTGAGGAGAAGCCAGACAAATATAAATCCCTGTGTTTTTGTGGCTGGGGTGCCCTCTATGCAGGTCAATGTTCTCCACTTGCAGATTCGGTTCTATGGTAACATGTCCTGGCTGAGGTAGCTGTTCCCCTGAGGTTGATGCAAATACAGAATCCTGTTGCTACTTGCATATCAAATACATAAAATGAAGGCTTGCAGACTGTTAGGAAACCTGATGCCCTTAGCCATATCCTAGAGACCACATGACTGATGTGCTAGGTAGCAGACCCCTTCGCTGTCAATCAGCCCCTCACCCCAGGGCCCATATCCAGGCAATATCATGTATAAATATTCCAATCCCGATTTCTTGATGGGTTCAGATCTTCAGACTTCAATGCATTCAAAGTCACTAGGGCACCAAGGCCATGAGAGTGACAGCATTAACACATGGTCAGCTCCTTGTCCCCTGCGACTCTGCAGAGAGCAGAGAGGTTAAGCGTTCTGCCTGTTCTTCTCCCCAGCGGCCTCAGTCAGCAGTGAGATTCATGGCAGCCATTTTGGGCTCTTGTTGCATCGTTTGTCATGAAAATGAGGTATTAGAATTTCAGGGCCTAATATGCCAAGTGAGTTAACTTGAGTTATGGTAGAGAGTCGAGCTGCTCCTTTGGTATTTCCGATAATATGTAGCTTTGTCAAAGGCGGATGGCAAACGATCAGTCCAAAGTGCCTTGGAAAAGCACACTCTTCATGTCAAAATGGCTTACATTGTGGAAAAAATTACTATCAGTCAAAATGGCACAATGGGAGAGCGCACAAGCCAGAAGGAAGTGGTTTCAATCCCTAGGAAGCACTTGTAAGTTAGCCTGTACGGGTAGTGGATGGAGAGTCTCCACAGCCACTGATGGGACAAAAGCTTTATTGTGGCTCCCTGCCTGCAAATTCCCTCAGCCTCCTGTGCCTGAGAACACCAGGTCTGGCCTCCTGAGAGGGAAAGTTCATTGTCTGATAAGCCCTGGGACCATGGCCCACCCAAAGCACTGTGCAGAATGGATGCCACTCTTTAAGGGTCGTCTTGAGATAGATGCACTTAAGAAAAATACATTTCCATTCTCCCAGGAAGAAGCAATACACTTAGGAGTGTGCAGGGCTCATGCAGAGGGAAAACAAAATCTAATTGCTGAGAGCCCAGGGAGGAAGATTCTAACCCAACCCAAGAACCCCAAATGGACTAAGTTCTTGGCAAAGACCTCCCTGACCCTGAATGTAGTCCAACAATGGCCAAGTGGATGGAGACTTGGGCTAAGTGGACATTAGGGTCCCCACCAATTTATAAGTTCTGAAATTTTTCCACTAAAAAGAGGGAAAGCAAGACAATCCTCTGTTCCTTGGTCAGAAACATATTAATAATGGTAATAGGTTACTGGGAGACCTAGGTCTGAGCTTTTGAGCAATTGATCCCCATTCCTTTCTGCAATCCATGTCATCCTATGGAAAGGATGCTCTCCATCTCTAAGGAATCTTACCAAGCTGATGTATCATAGTTTCTAAGCCTGGGTAAGAAAGTGTTCCAGTCACCTCCAAGTGCAGCCATGATGGCGTGCAGCACCATGATGGACAGGAGGACCAAGTTTACTCCCAACTCTGGTCATTTAGCAAGACGGTTAGAACACTGGGTCAGAGGGGATCTCAAAGTTAGGTTCAAAGACAACTAGAAGGTATTTGTACAAATAACTAGGGATACCAGACAAAGGAGTCAGAGCGAGGGAAATGTTGAGAACAGTCATGATGATTTACCATCCCCATGTAGATGGCTGAAAATCAGCTTTTCTGGGTCGGTTCACATTGGTCTCCAAGACATGGCCAGAAAGAGACATCAGCCACAGGCTGTTGTGTGATATTTTTATCATAAGGTCCAGAACTCTGAGTCCACAGGAAAATTGGCTTCCCCCACCAACCGCAAAACTGAGCAGATGGGAGGTGACAGCAGAGGAGGAACTTGGGGAAGAACAGTAGAAAGAAAGAGTGCAAGGACAACGTGAAAAGGGAAACGTGTGACCCGCGACTTTTGGGTGCGTTCTCATCCCACTCTCTGCATCACCTGCAAGGTAAGCAGTCTTCCCTCCCTTGCAGAACAAGATGATTCATTTCAAGGTCAAGGTCAAAGAGACAGAGCCAGGACTCGACACGGGATGCTGGCTCCATCCTGCAGGAAGTCCTGGCGTCCCCAGGCTCTCCTCTCCATTATGACTTCTCATTCAAGGACACAGTTTAATGTATGCCATTGGCACACATCCTTCTGTGCACTTCGATCAAAAGCTTTCCCTCAAAAAGAGAAGCATCAATAAAAGCGAACAGGGCTTGGATCCCTTGGGAAGTCCACTATGTGCTTAATGACAGAAATATCAGTCACCCTCACATATTCTCATCTCTACTAAGCCAAATAAACATTACTCAAGGCCAATTAGTTTCCACTAAGGTCCAAAGGGCTCTGCCCACTTCCTTACTCTAGTGTTCCCTTTCTCTTCCAACAAAAACACATTGTTTCCTACAACCACAGAGCAGAACTCAGTGAGACATGTTTTTCTTTTTCTGGGGGGATATGCTAAAGGTAAAACAATGCCTGTGGCCGGGCAGTGGTGGCACAAGCCTTTAATCCCAGCACTCAGGGGGCAGAGGCAGGTAGAGCTCTGTAAGTAAGTATAAGGCCAGCATGGTCTATAAGAGCTCATTCCAGAACAGGCTCCAAAGCTACAGAGAAATGCTGTCTCAAAGAAAAAAAATCACATTGCCTGTGTTCTAACAGCAGCTCCGTCAGTTCACAGCTTTGGCCCTAGAAATGGTTTTCTTGCACTTGTTTATTAATAATAGCTCGCATGCCCTAGAAAGCTTTCTTGTTGTTTAGCACTTTGTTACTCTACACTAACATGATTTTGGCAAGAAAGTTTGAAGTCCAGGGCATTTCTTAAGAAATGATGGCTGGTTGGCAAGGAGAGTGAGTTCGATATGAAACTGAAAGCAGCTATCCACCTAGTGCTACATTTTTTTTTCCTTTTTTTCTTCTTTTCTTATCCTTCAGCTTTATTAAGGTATAGTTGAAAATTAAAACTGCATATATTTACAGTGTTCCTTTAATTCAAATACATGCATAAATTCCAATGATTAAAGCAAGCTAATGAACATGTTCCCCATCTCATCATACTTATTGCATGTGAAAGAGGTAAGACTGTTTAAGGTTGACTCTCCAGAATTTTTTAAATTTTTGTTTACTGTAGACAGAGGCTGCTCATTTGTTTCCCATCTGCCAAGACCCAAAATAATTACACAGAAACTGTATACAACACTGCTTGATCTATTAGCTCACACTACTTATTGATTAGCTCTTATATCTTAAATTAGCCCATTTCTATTAATCTGGGTATTGCCACATGGTTGTGCCCTACCAGTAAGGTTTCATCCAGCATCCGGCATCTTTCTCCTACAGTGACTACATGACTTCTCTTCAACTCCACCTTCTCTCTTCTCCTCTGTCCACTTGGAATTCCCTCCTTACCCTATTCTGTACTATAATAAGCCCAAAGAAGATTCTTTATTAACCAATGGTATTAACAACATACATAGGGAAATCCCTTATTACCTCCCCTTTTCTGTCAATATAAAAAGGAAGGTTTTAAATTTAATATAGCAAGATTACATACAATAAAATACTTATCAAGTAAGAATTATAGTCATAATATTTTATCTACTTTATCTTTTATCATAACTAAACTATAATTATAACTATCTACTCTTCAACTTCATCAAAGACCGCAGGAAGATATACTATTACCTAAGTAAATAGGAAGTATATTGTAAGCAACTTCCAAAACTCTAGAATTGACAGATACATCTCACTGCCTAGACAGTCATCCAAACTTCTTTTGTAACATTGGAGCATCGACCTTCAGCAGGCCCATAGTGTCTGGCAGACTTTTCCATGAAGTAGAAAATTTCAAAGACAGTTCTACCTTTATTGGCAGTTTGTCAGTCACTTTCTTCTGTGTCCTGCAGAATGTCTGGCAGACTCTTTCAAATGAAGCAGGAATCCTAAAGGATTCTCTCTCACCTTTAGGCAAGTTCAGCAGTCATTTTTCTGTGGGTCCTGCACATCCAGTTCTTATCAGCATACCATCAAGCACTCCAGGCAAGAGCAGTTTTTTGCCCAAATGGCTAACCAGCTCCATAAGGAGCCTCTTTGAAGCATATCATCCTCTTGAAGTAGATTGGTGTTGCCAGGAGCAGATGTGTCTCATTGTCATGAAAAGTCCTAAGTTCTTAAAACATTTTAAATTCCATATTCTGTTAGTCTTGGAAAGGTCTGAAGAATACCTATCTAACTGAAATATATATATATTATATATATTTACATATATATATATATATATATATATATATATAAAACCTAACTAACATGGCTACAAGCTTGACCATTATAGATGACTGTCTATTAACTTATATTTCTTAATTATACATTACATTTTTAAATGAGTTGTACAAACACAATACCTTAATCAAGAACATAAATATACATATAACAAAATTGACCTTAAATTTGTGTCAATAAATCAAGATCCATACCAATGCAAAGCAATCATCTCTATAGCATATCTCCCTTTAAATGTAAACAAACATTTATAAATAATTATTTAGGGAATTTGGGCATAGTTCTTTCCAAACTGCTTCTTGCTTTTTGTTGGGCAAAGTAATTTTGGGTGGTTCACGGAGACCTTTTGGGGATCTTGGTCCATCTTGGACCACATTAGTTTGGAAGGAATCTACAGGTTCTCACCCTCTGTGGAAACAAAAGCAGAACCTCTTTTTCAAAGCAACATATCCTTAGACCCAAATTTTGAAGTCAAGATACCTTTAAAGTATATATGTTGCTTTAACTTAACATCATGTACAATGAACTGTCTCTCTGTACTTATCTCATTCACAGTCAAAATATTCAAAGAAAACACAATAATATACATAGTCCAGACTCTCTGTGTATTTTCCATGTTTACATGGCTTATTTTTCTTTACTCCTTTAATCTATGACTGTCTGTATTCTGTCTCTTTAAAGACTGTTTTATTTTTTAACGATTTTCTTCTTTTTATAAATCTCTATACTCTTTTTCTTCTCTCGCTCAGGCCTATGTACATTTTTAAACACACTGTGTCTTGTTTAGAGGCCTCTATGTCTGAATCTGTCCTATTGTGTATCTGTAATCCTTTTCTGACCAGTACTTCTTTTTAAAATGCTAAGTGGTGTGGCAAGGACTAAAGCTGCTTTGCCTTTTGGCTCTGCCCAGTTCAACAAGGTAGAGATCCATTTGGTGCCAGCTCTGAGAGCCATGCTCACAGCCCCATTTCCAGGCACACAGTGGGTCTATGTTGTCATTAAGCAAGTTGCAGCAGTCTGCTCACAAACCCCATTCATGCACTCAGCCTCCTGAAAAAGCCAGAGTTTGTGCTGACAGCACAAACCAGGAAGTTGTCATTTCTTAACCACGCAGTTTTTTGCTAAAGCTGAATCAAGAAGACCTCCCTTAAAGGAGCTGTGGCACTCCTGCTCACCACCAGCAAATAGAGCCTATTAGAAAAAAAAAGATGTGGCTTCCAAGAAGTTGTACTATGTTCTTTTCTGTCTGAAATTTCTTTTCAAGCTCTCTCAGGTCTGATGTGGATATAGTCAGCCCCATGTTGGGTGTCAATTTGTTGACAGAGGCTGCTCATTTGTTTTCAGCCACCCAGACCTAAAATAATTACACAGAAACTGTACCATTACAACACTACTTGACCTATTAGCTCATGCTTCTTATTGACTAGCTCTTATATCTTAAATTAGCCAATTTCTATTAATCTGTGTATCATCACATGGTTGTTGCCTACAGGTAAGATTCTGTCTGACCAGTATCCGGCATCTATCTCCTGTAGCAGCAGCTACATAGCTTCTCTCTAACTCTGCCTACTCTCTCCTCCTCTATCTACTTGGAATTCCCACCTTGCCCTATTCTGCACTGCAATAGGCCCAAAGCAGATTCTTTCTTGACCAATGGTATTCACAGCATACAGAAAGGAATCCCACATCAGTTTACTTTTTGAAAATTTTATACAGGTTTTCAATGATATTTCATATCACCTCTCACCCCACTCCTTCAACATCCCCAGGGTCCTCTATAATTTCTCCCTTATAACTTCATGTCCTGCTTCACAGTTATTTATTATCTTGAGTCCAGTTAGTGTTACCTATATGCACATGGACATAGGGTTGTCCACTGAGGCATGAGGAACATAACCGGTGGCTACACTTCTGAAGAAAAGCAACTCTTATCCCACCAGCAGACATCCAATGACCAAGAGCTTCTCAGCTAGGGATGGGGCCTTCCCAATTTGTGCTGGAATTTTTAACTGGTTTGATACTGTGCAGGTCTTCTATAGGTAACCACAGCCACTGTGAGTTCATATGTGCAACAGCCAGAGGACAGCATTTCACAGCAATCTTCCACGTCTTCCAACACTTGCGTTCTTTCCTCCCCCTCTTGCATGATACTCTGTGAGCCTTGGTGTTGTGGTGAGGGTATATACAGAAATCTCATTCATGGGTGAGCACATAGTCTCTTATTCTCATTACCTCAAACAGTACTAAAGTCTCAGTACAATGATATTAGAAATGGCCACTGTAACCACATTAGTGAGGAGAACTCACTCCTCACTGCCTGGTATATTCTGCCTTTAGCCAATATCTTGCCATCTACATCCCATGGGATGCTTTTTAACACTTTATTCTTTGGCTCTCATCCTTGCTCTGCTACTTGTCACGTGTGCACAGAAAGCTCACATTTAGAGTCTTGATGTATGCAATAGCGATAAGAACAATTCCATGTCACAGGTTTTCTGAATGAGCCAGTGGGGGGGCCCTAGGGGGCCCAGGCACAGTGAAAGGGTGATATGCTCCCTTCTGTGAGCAAGAGTGGTAGGTGGAGAGATTCAGAACAAGGGATTGCAGCTAATCGTTTCCTATTAAACCCTCTTGATACAACCTACTTGTCATAGTCCACTCCTTATGTCCACCTACTCTCTAATGAGGCTGGACAGAAACATCCAAGAGTCACAGCAAGGATTAGGTCTAAAGCTTGCAAGCTGCCATCCAGATTCAAGTCACTTTAAAGATGGAGAGTAAGACATGGCAAGGTGGGATGACGGATCCAAGGTCACCCAGCCGCTGGTGTAGGGAGGACACTGGACTGGAATCTGTAGATGATGAGTACTGGCTTCTCCTCGGTGCCTCCAGTGTGGTACCGAGCCATAGGGTTTATGCAACCATGAAGAAAAATGCAGCACTGTGGTGAGTTCAGATCCTGAAGACCACTAAGGTGAGCTGGAAGCTTTCTACAACCTCTGAAGACTCGCTATGGCATCAAGAGGACTTCTGCCAAACCTGAACAGAAGAGGTTCTCTGGGGCAACTGCCAATGCTGACCGCCCACCTTATTCTCATGACTGCCACCTAGTCTCACCAGTGAGGTGCCAGTACTAGTAGTACTAGTTCTGAGCAGCGCCACAGAGCCAGAGGTATTTATCTGGGGTGCTCCATGAGAGTGAGTTTCTCTCATCTCATCCTTCTCTGTTTATCAAGGCTTTCCCCCAGACTAGGCCAAGGTAGTAATAGAGAGACGCCCAGAGATAATGACCCTTCCAACTGAGGCTTAGAAAATAGCACCACGCATCCACACTACTGCCCACCCCACATGACCCCTTAGCCATGCAGTAGAGATGCTCTCCCTCGACATGACTCACCCACTTCCTCGCCATGGCACTGAGAGGAGGCCTGTCCCAAAAGACCCCTGTGTGTGCTGACATGAAGTCTGAGTTCCCATCACTGAAGTTAACCTAACTAGTTGGCCTACAGAGATACATAATTTAGCTGAATGAAAACCTGCTATACCCTGGGAGGAGGAGGAACACACTGACAAGTAACAGGAACTAATTAAGCTAATTAACTTCTTCATTGTTTGCTTCAGAATATTTTGCATAAAGACAAACTCTGTGTACACAGTTAAAATTACGTTCTCTTTTACATCTCGTTATTCTTCCTCCCTCCCAGACCTAATTACCATGATGAATTTGCATGCATCTTTTGGTCCATTTTTCATATTTTTGCATAAATTTTGTGTGATTTTTAAAGAGATAAAAAAATTAGCAGCTATGAATATTGAGACAGTCTGTTCTTAATCCAAGTTCTTGTTTCCCCATCCTTCCAAGAATGAAGTGAGCAGGCAGAAAAGGAAAAACAAACAAGAGAAATTTCTATTTGCCATGCAAGAGTAACAAGCCAAATGAGCAAAAAGAAATTCAAATGGGAAAGTAGAAACTCCAAGAGTCTTTGTGACATCAGGATGCCAAACAAGAGGGGATGTGAGTGCTACAGGTCTACTCTCTGCGGAGAGTAGGTGGGTGCAGCCAAGTGATACAGTTGTAAGCTCTCTGAGCATCCAGGATACCAACCAAACGCAGTCCCTGGAAGAGCACATCTCCGGCAATAGGTCTCATCTCCAACAGCTCTGGAAGGCTGGAGAAGTCCCCGTGCTTGCAGCTGAAGCAATGAGGCTCAAAGGCTGAGACAGGAATGCTGGGTCTCAAAGCAAACAGAAGTTTCTGGGTAAGTTCAGAGACACTTGTATTTGGGGGGAGCTAAATACACAGATTAACCGAAGACTATGTTGGGTAGATGCAAAAAGCATGTAATGGAACGACTTGCAGAGTCATAAAAGAAGGAATTCTTTCTCAAGCCAGTATTTTAATGTTTTTCCTTTTTATTCTTTTATTATTATCCTTTTCACAAAACAAATAAAGGTATTTTTCTATGTTTGATCTTTATCTCGCAGATTGTTTCAGTGTGTCCCACTCCTTCCTTCATTGCATGGTGTTGATGCATTTCCTCTAGTCATTTTAAACAATCTTTAAAAGCCAGACTGTTGTTTATGGACCTAAAACATTTGCATTTTCTGCATTCTCAAATAATAGCCTAGCTGAGCATAGAATCTAACTGAAAACGCCATTTGATTGCATTATTGCACCTCTCATTGATGGTATGGCTTCTGCTTATAATCTAATTATTCCTCCTTCATATAAAGCTCTTCAATTTTTCTCTTTTCTTGATGATATATGGTTTCACCGTGGTGGGCACAGTTGTGAGTCATCCTTCAGGCTCTACGTGCTTCATCCATCCATTGCTCAAATATTCCTTTGAGTATGAAAACTGCTTAGGATTTTTCTTTAATCAGTATAAAGCTTGTTGTTAAATACTGCCTCTCCCCTATTCTTCCCATCATGCCTTGCTAGTGCAGTTACACATACATGCCCTCTACTCTCAGCTATTCGTGTGTGCAACACTTTTAAACCATGCTTCTGTTTACATATAGAAGCACAATTTGCTTATTAAATAACACCACATGGGGCGATGGAAAAAGCCTAGAGTCCATTGGGAGGTAACCACAGTGCCTTGTCTGTAACCACGGCTGCCTGTGAAAGGCCTGCGTGGCCTGACCTGCCTTGCACTCCTGTAAATGTGCCTGCTGATGGCACTTCCTGCTCCCGGTCCTTAGTCATGTAGGTTCAGCTCATACTCACGGTCCTCAGTCATATAGTCTGTGATTTGAACCCACCAACGACAGAGAGGTCAGATGCGACCTTGAATGCCTACAATTATGCAAGAAGCTGTGAACCACGGGCTGAGATTTCCAGCAGTTCTTCCTGAATTCACCAGTGTGAAGAAATACTTTCCATTCCTCACTGGGACTCTGCTCCCTATCCTGAGTGTGTGTCTCTGTCCCATCTTCTGGTAACAATAGAATGGCTTTATATAGTTTTAAATAGAAGGAAAAAAAGGAAAGCCTCAGGTTACAAAATCTCTCTCCAAAAACAATTTTCCTGAGTGAGTCAATGTGACAGATGTGTTCAGTATCTAATTCCTACTGTGATTTGGTCAATGGAATTAAAAAGAAAACCGAGTTTCATGATCACTGCCCCAAAGGAATAACACACAGTGGATTCTTTCAGAACCCAAAAATTGGTTCTTGCTACTTCAATACACATAAAGTTGGATCACCTATCTACCAAGAACAAAAAGAAAACTGTAGTGGAGCTGAAACCAGAAGGAAAGCCATTTGCTTTCTGTCTTCTTTCCTGTGTGCAGCATTTTTAAATTTGTTCTACGCTGCGGCCAATTTCCCTGGCTCCATCTTCTAATTTGCAAAGTTCCTCTTGCTATTATTCCTCTTCACTCCCTTGCTCTGCTAAACATTTGTAACATAATGATTAATTTCTAAAATTACATTTTGATTGTTCTTAAGATACGCCTGTTATGGTTTATGGCTTCATGTAGCTTTGTGGTTTGTTTCACTTCCCTTAACATTTTAAGTATGTTTATAAAAATTCTGCTCCCTCCAGTCCCTGGGAGGCAAATCCATCATTTGTTCCTAATGTTTTTCTATTCTTTCTGCAAAACTGTTTTCTCCCCCACTCCCTCCCTCCCTCCCCCCCCTCTCTCTCTCTCACACACACACACACACACAAACACACACATTTTGTTTTGTTGGTTCTTCATATAAGTTCATATTCAATACTGACTTCCCTATAGATAGAGTGAGCACCCAGGTATGGAGGACCCTACACATAGAAACATCAGTTAGCTCCTATGAAAGCCCACCCAGGACCAATTTTGCATGTGTAAGTGTTCATTAAGATGCCCATGACTGTAAAGTACTGTGACATGCAGTTTGTTTTCTACTATTAATCTCACAATGTCAGGCTTTCCCCACATCTTCCCAAGTGAGTACCCAATGGTTTCTAGGGATTCTCCTGCATCGGGGACTTTTTTGGTGGACACTGCTCTATGAAGCTGGCTATCTTCTCACCTCCCCACACCTGTCTGCAGAGGTGAAACCTATCCCCTCATAAAAATGTCTAATATTGTGTTTCCTCTTATTGTCTAGAACCTAAATGGATGTCAAGCCTGGCTCTCTGTATACGTTTGTTGTTATTTGTTCCTGTGACTTGCCAGGGAGAGACGAACAAATGCCTGCTCACTCCAAATAGGGAACTAACAGGCAAAATAAACAATTCCGCCTAAGTCTAGATTAGTTCATCAGGGTTACTCACAGGATCTTGAGTGGATCAAAGACAGCTACGTCACCCAGCATGGGTGACAACTCAGAATCACCCATCCTGCATCCCAGGGGCTCTCTGCACAACTTAAAGGCAGCTTCACCTGAGTCCCCTCTCCCCAGCATTTGTTACTGCTATTATAGGCTTGTAGGGAAGACACTATGGATCCTGTAACTTTCTAAGCTCCTTGAGCCTTGACAATCCTGTTTCCCTCTCAGGCTCCTATGTGCTCACCTTCCTCTCCCCAAGCAGGGAAACGTTTCAGTTCTAAATAAATAAATGCATAAATAAGTTGCCTGCTGTTAAGGTGGTGATGGTGGTGGTGGTGGTGGTGGTGGTGGTGGTGGTGGTGGTGGTGGTGGTGGATGGTGGTGGTGATGATGGTGGTGGTGGTGGTGGTGGTGGTGGATGGTGGTGGTGGTGATGATGGTGGTGGTGGTGGTGGTGATGGTGCTGCTGCTGCTGCTGCTGCTGTTTGCTCTGTTTGGGGGCGGGGTTGGGAAGGAAAGAGACATTCCTAAACCCAGCTGCTCTTCCTGGTGACCTACCACCACTCCCACAAACTCTCACTACCCACTAATCACCAAATCTGAACTCACCAAATAGCCAGACTTGTTAAGCAAGGGTGGTAGGAGGGAAAAAGACAACAGAAGTCAGACGAGGATGGGGCCCCAAGCAGCACCTCCTCAGCCCAGAGACAGGACACACTGTTTCAGTCCTCCCCATGGCTCCACTATCCCTACCTGCCCCTCAGAGGGGCTGCCAGGTACAATAAAATGTCTCTCTGTACATAGTTCATCCACAGTCAAAAAATTCAACGAAAACACAATAAGGTATATAATCCAAATTCTGTGTATATTCCATCTCGACTATCCCACTCCCTCAAGTTCTCCTCACCCCTTCTCTTCTCCCCTCCTCCTTCTACCATTCCTTCTCCCCCTTACCCCATGCTCTCAATTTTGTCAGGCCATCTTGTCTATTTTGATTTTCCAGGTAGATCTACGTATGTTTTTCTTAGGGTTCACCTTATTACTTAGTCTCTCTAGGATCATGAACTATAGGCTAAATATCCTTTGTTTCTAGCTAGTATCCACTTATGGGTTAGTACATGTCATATTCATCTTTTTGGGTCTGGGTTACCTCACTCAGGATAGTGTTTTCTAATTCCATTCATTTGCATGCAAAATTCAAGATGTCGTTTCTTACCACTGAGTAGTACTCTAATGTGTAAATGTGCCACATTTTCTTTATCCGTTCTTCGGCTGAGGGGCATCTAGGTTGTTTCCAGGTTCTAGCTATTACAAATAATGTTGTTATGAACATAGTTGAACAAATGCCTTTGTAATATGATTAAGCATCTTTTAGGTATATGCCCAAGAGTAGTATTGCTGGATCCTGAAGTAGGTTGATTCCCAATTTTCTGAGAAACCACAATACTGATTTCCAAAGTTTGTACAAGTTTGTATTCCCACCAGCAATGGATGAGTGTTCCCCTTACTCCATATCCTTTCCAACATAAGCTATCATTGGTGTTTTTGATCTTAACCATTCTGACAGGTGTAAGATGGTATCTCAGAGTTGTTTTGATTTGCATTTACCTGATGGCTAAGGATGTTGAACATTTCCTTAAGTATCTTTTGGCCATTTAAGATTCTTCTGTTGAGAATTCTGCTTAGTTCCGTACCCCATTTTTTAATTAGATTATTTAGATTTTTGATGTCTAAGATCTTGATTTCTTTATATATTTTGGAGATCAGTCCTTTGTCTGATGTGGGGTTAGTGAAGATCTTTTCCCATTCAGTTGGCTGCCTTTTTGTCTTATTGACTGTGTCCTTTGCTTTACAGAAGCTTCTCAGTTTCAGGAGGTCCCATTTATTTATTGTTGCTCTCAGTGTCTGTGCTGCTGGGGTTATATTTAGGAAGTGGTCTCCTGTGTTCATGCACTGAAAACTACTTCCCACTTTCTCTTCTATCAGATTCAGTGTGGTCAGATTTATATTGAGGTCTTTAATCCATTTGGACTTGAGGTTTGTGCATGGGAATAAATATGGATCTATTTGTAATCTTCTACATGTTGATATCCAGTTATGCCAGCACCATTTGTTGAAGATGCTTTCTTTTTTCCATTGCATAATTTTACCTTCTTTGTCAAAAATCGGGTGTTTATAGGTGTGTGGATTAATATCCGGGTCTTCAATTCGATTCCATTGGTCAACCTCTCTGATTTTATGACAGTACCAAGCAGTAGCTTTGTAATAGAACTTAATGTCAGGGACGGTGATGCCTCTGAAAGTTTCTTTATTGTACAGGGCTGTTTTGGCTATTCTGTGTTTTTTGTTTTTCCATATGAAGTTGATTATTGTTCTTTCAAGATCTCTGAAGAATTGTGTTGGCATTTTGATGGTGATTACATTGAATCTATAAATTGTTTTTGGTAGCATTGCCATTTTTACTATGTTGAGCCTACCTATCCAAGAGCATGGGAGATCTTTCCATTTTCTGGTATCTACTTCAGTTTCTTTATTCAAAGACTTAAAGTTCCTGTTGAATAGGTCTTTCACTTCTTTGGTTAGTGTTACCCCAAGATATTTTATGTTATCTGTGGCTATTGTGCAAGGTGATGTTTCTCTGATTTCCTTCTCGGCTTCTCTATTTGTATATAGGAGGGCTACTGATTTTTTTTAATTGATCTTATATCCTGCCACATCACCGAAGGTATTTATCAGCTGTAGGAATTCTCTGATAAAGTTTCTAGGGTCTCATATATATATATATATATATATATATATATATATATATATATATATATAATCATATCATCTGCAAATAATGAAAGTTTGACTTCTTCCTTTCCAATTTGAATCCCCTTGATCTCCTTTTGTTGTCTTATTGCAAAAGCCAGAACTTCAAGAACTATGGTTGAAGAGATATGGAGAGAGAATAAGCCTTGTCTTATTCCTGATTTTAGTGAAATCACTTTCTTCTCTCCATTTAATTTGATATTGGTTGTCAACTTGCTGTATAGTGGTTATTATATTTAGATATGTTCCTGTATCCCTGATCTCTCCAAGACCTTTATCATGAAGGGGTGTTGGATTTTGTTGAATGCTTTTTCAGCATCTAATGAAATGATCACATGTTTTTTTTTTCTTTCAGTTTATTTATATGATGGATTACATTGAAAGATTTTCCTATGTTGAACAAGCTTCTGAGATGAAACTGACTTGATCATGGTGGATGATTTTTTGATGTGTTCTTGGATTCAGTTTGCCACTATTTTATTGAATATTTTTGCATCCATGTTCATGAGTGAGATTGATCTATAATTTTCTTTCTTGGTTGAGTCTTTGTGTGGTTTTAGTATCAGGGATAGTTGTAGCCTCATAAAAAGAGTTTGGCAATGTTCCTTCTGCTTCTATTATGCAAAACACTTTGAAGAGTATAGGTATTAGCTCTTCTTGGAAGTTCTGGTAGAATTCTTCACTAAAACTGTTGTGCCCAGATTGCAACCCCCAGGGAGACCACCAAAAACCAGAGAGACTGGACTGCAATTAGCAAGGTTTTATTGCCAGCGTAATACTACTAGTAGCGTAATAATAATACGAACTAGTTCAGAACTCATCTCCAACACCCCATTGCAGCGAGGTAGAGAGGAGTTTAAAAGTTCCTTTGTGGGGTTAGTTTTAAAGGCGAAACTACAAGCCTTTTAGAGCAGCTTTGGCACGGGTGCAAGGTCTTTTGCTCTTTCCCATTCTGCCTGTTCTTTGTTTTCAGAGCAAGGTCAACTCTGCCATCTTTATCACCAGGTGGCTGGCTGAGTGTCCTTGTGCTTTGGAATTTCTCGGGTGGGATGGGGAAGGAAAGCACTATCTTTCTGGGAACATGAAGCTAGTCTGTGTTTCTAATTTTAAAACATTCTGCTAGGAAGTTCCTTCTTGTCCCTTTGAGAATAGGGGTGAGGGTCCCACAAAAACCATCTGGCCCTGGGCTTTTTTTTGGTTGGGAGGTTTGTGATGACAGTTTCTATTTCTGTGAAGTTTATAGGTTTATTTTAATTGCTCACCTGGTTTTGATTTAATTTTGTTATGTGTTATCTATCCAGAAAATTGTCCATTTCTTTTACGTTTTCCAATTTTGTGGAGTAAAGGCTTTTGTAGTATGACCAAATGTTTCTCTGAATTTCCTCAGTGTCTGTTGTTATGTCCCCCTTTTCATTTCTGATTTTGTTAATTTGGATGTTCTCTCTCTGTATTTTGATTAGTTTGGATAAGGGTTTGTCTATCTTGTTGATTTTTCTCAAAGAACCACCAGCTCTTTGTTTCATTGATTCTTTGTATTGTTTTCTTTGCTCTTATTTTGTTGATTTCAGCCCTCAATTTGATTACTTCCTGCCGTCTACTCCAGGAGCACTTTAAAAATGGTCAGCAGCTTGGTCTCAGCTGGCTCTGCCTTTCTCAGGCTTTCAATATGGCAGAGGTAGTTCACCTCCTCCTTTGGGTGGGATCCGTCCTCACCACCTTAACTCTGGGCATACAGAGTTTATCTGAGTAAAAGCCAATCTGCCACGCACCGCACTGCACAGCCTGTAAATATCACTGTGTATGGCAGCAGGCATCTGCCATTCTCTCCTGCCTGTGCACACCTAGCAGAGCTGATCCGGCTGCCTGCTTAGGTGGGGAGTACTGAGCCATGGGCATGGTCTCAGTCACTTTTCTCCCGACCCCAAGTGGGCACATAAGCATCTGGCCCTGAAGTGGGTGGCGGGCATCAGCCCCCCAAAAGAGCCAGAGTTGTTGCTGTAACTAGCACAAACCAGAAAGCCTTCCCTTAAAGAAACTTTGCAGTTCTTGCCATGAAGGCTGAGTCAGGAAACCTCTTAAAGGAACCGCCTCTCTGCTTGCCACCAGCAAACAGAGCAAGAATCTGCTTTAAACTCTGTTTTTTGTGTCTAGAATTCCATTTCAAGCTGTCTCAGGTTTTTAAGTGGATTTAGTTGGCCATGTTGGCAGTGCAGTGGATAGTGTGCAGGCATAATTGAGTGTCACCAAAGACCATTTCCCTGTCCACTGCAAGAAGTCAAAGTTCTTCACTCCAGCCCTCTTTCCTGCCACCCAGCACACCCCCTGCCCCATCCCAGGCCACCCATACAAGCATACACACACACACACACACACACACACACACACACACACCCGCGCGCGCACGCTCAGAGCACAGTTGCTGACTCCGAATGGACAGAAGCTGCTTAGGCTGCAACATGAAAGCCTAATTGCAGCCACGCAGCAGCTGCTAATCACTCATGCCTCGTTACCAAGAAGCATAACGACCATGGTGCATGTAATTTGTTACATGTTTGATTAGCTTGGCTGTAAGTTTCATTTTGTGTCAATATTGAACTGTCCTGTGAGCTCATGGTGACTGTCTAGAGGGCTGGGGTTATGAGGCATGGGAAGGCCTGCTAGACAGCTGCCCTTTATCCTGGGGAACCGCCTCCAGAATATTGGGGCATACTGAGTGGAACAGACCTACTCAGGGGGGCATGTGAGGTTCTGAAGATGCGCAAAGCCAGGAAGACAGAGCCTTAGCGAGTACAGAGCGGGTGTGGGACCCAATGCAAGGCGGGCATGAGGCTGAATACAACCAGGCACCTGGAGATCGCTGTGTGTTTAACGAGTTGAGCGTGACATTGGATTCACAGGCTAAACATTTCATTTGTAAAGGTTTGGGTACAGAAGTTGTGCCCCTCAGTGATCAAAGTTGGAGGAAACTCACTAATAGCCAGAGTCAGGAAGCTAGATGCAACCAGCTTCCATCGGTGCCGTGGGATCCAACCAAACACTAGAATACAACTCATCTCTTAAAGTTTTTGGCAGATGCTACCATACAGATGGACCCTGAGGACATCATGCTGAGAGAAACAAGCCAGACCCAGCACAAATATACAGTCTGTTGTCTTTACCCCTAAAGTGATGGTCCCGGTCCAGTGCTTGAAGCAATGGGCACCAGAAGTCTGCCTGTTGTCCAACTCACACTGTAACTGAATGAGGTGTCTGGAGGAGAAGTTGGGTGGAAAGACACAGAGGAGGCTGGGTAGAGACGAGGCAGGTCTCATCCTCCTGCTAGCGGGAATGGCAAGACGCTCCACGATCTAGCCTCTGAAGGCACTCCACATCTCAGCCTCAGGTTTGACTCAAATGCTGCAGACTCTGCCCTGGGCATGAACAATGGCAACCATAACCCCTCATTCTACCTTATAGACCTCAACAAACACTGACACCGTTTCTAAGGACTGAAGGCCATATGCCGCCACCACCACCACCACTACCCCAATGCCATCTCAACAACATAAAACTTCCAGGCGAATTGCTTTGATTCCAGCCAACACTGGTCACAGGCAGAGGCCACAAACCCTCCTTCCCCAAAGAGCAGCTACTTCAGGAAGCTCTCAGTTACAAATCCCATCTCCCTTGGAAACATATCTCCCACCCACCCCCCAAAGAATACCCTCTCCTGACTTGAAAGCCTTCTCTTTGCATTGTGGGCACACGTGAGTGTGTTCGACTGCCCCTCTCAACCCTGTGGCCCCTCACCCACACAAGAGACTCTACACAAACACAACAGACACTTTCATCTGCTCAGATAATCCCCAGGCAACACCCCACTCAGCCCGCCTCACTTAGGCACACCTCTTCCCTCTGCTCAGCCTACACAGACAGGCTTCCTACCGACACTGGGCACCAGTGTCCAGCTTCATCCACACAGATGCATCTGAAGGCCTGTAATCCTTAACATTCTGGGTTGTAGTTTAGTTTGTTTCTTTTAACACTGCTCTTCCATTGGTCTGGGACTGGCACCCAGTAGGCTTCTAAAGTTCTCTTGACGACTGAATGCCCTTGGCATTTATTCTACATCCACAGATGTAGGATACATTCCCACAGCGTAGGAAGAGGTAGACAGAAGCGACATGATTTCCAACCACTCCACAGTGCTCCTCCACCCCGGGCCCAGACACACCAGGCTATGTCCCTGCAGCAGGGAGCTGGCTTTGCAGGCCACAGGACTCCGAGTGGCCCACACAGGATCCGACTCTGTAATGAAGCTCCCTCTGTGTTCCAATTCATCACTGCCTTGGAGTGGGGCTGCACTTCTACCACTGGGAGGATATTAAGTTAACAGAACACATTAAGTGCTGGTGTAAATTAAAAGCCAAATCATTCTATAATCAAATAGTCATTATTCCAAAAGGAATTGCTCACTGGGAACACTTTCATCGGTATTTATTGCCCTATTATATTAGAGTGGGCTATCAAATAATAAAAAAATACATTATATTGATTAGAACCTAGCGCTGGATTCAGACAAAACTGCAGAGGTCCAGTGTATATTTTCATTCATCTGTAATTTATTCCTCTCCCCTCTACTTTGGCTTTGCCCTGATCTGCAGCAACAGCTAAGGACACGTAGATATATTGCCTTTGGCAGGAAGTAACACACAGAGGCTCGGTGAGTCAAATTTGCAATGGGCATTCTTCTTTGCCATACACACGGAAATGAACTATTACTGTTTAAGGACGCCCCCTCTGGACTGGAGTTGGGAACGCGTGGCCTCCAGCTATGGCCCAATAGGGAGAAAAGCATGAGCGGGTCACTGGGGGAGAGTGGCTATGAGAAGTGAGGGCAGGAAAGGAACCATGGGAGGATACCAAGGACGAAAACAGAAAGTGAGGAAGGAGGGGAGGGGAAGGAAGAGGGGAGATGGGGAGAGGGGGAGGAGAGAGGTGGAGAGGGGAGGGGAGGGGAGGGGTGGGGGAGGGAGGGGGAGGGGAAGAAGGGAAGGGAAGGGAAAGGAAGCGAAGGGAGAGAGAGAGAGAGAGAGAATGGAAAAGGAAATAAGATTCCTAGATCTTATTTTAAAAAAAAATCCTAAGGTCTATAGAGATGGCTCAGTCAGTAAAGTGCTTGCCATGTGGGCCTGAATTTGATCTTCAACACCCAGGTAAAAAACTGGGCATGGTGGCAAACCCATGTAATCCCAACAGTGGAGATGTGATGTGGGAGAGTCTTCTGTTTGTGTTGATTTCATTGGTTAATAAAGAAACTGCCTTGGCCCATTTGATAGGCCAGCCCGTAGGTGGGTAGAATAGACAGAACAGAATGCTGGGAAGAAGGGAAGTTAGTCAGATCGCCATGACTCTCCTCTCAGGGACAGACGCCATAGAGCCAGCCACAAGGTCATACATGCTGAATCTCTCTCGGTAAGATACCACCTCATGGTGCTACACACATTACTAAATATGGGTTAAAGCAAGATGTGAGAATTAGCTAATAAGAGGCTGAAACTAATGGGCCAGGCAGTGTTTAAATGAATACAGTTTGTGTGTTGTTATTTCTGGTTTTAAGCTAGCCATGTGGGAGCCAGGCAGGATGAAAAGCAGGCCTGCCCGCAGCCCTCACTAAATAGATGCAGAGACAAGAGGGTCTCTGGAGCTTGCTAGCCAACCACCATATCCTACTCAGCAATCCCCAGGTCCCAGTGAGAGACCCTGTTTCAAACTAAAAAGGTGGACAGCTCCTGAGGAACAACACCTCAGGCTGACCTCTGGCCTCCACATACATCAACACATTTACATATGCACATGCTCTTATACACACAAGCACATTTGCATGCACACACACACACACACACACGGGGAGAGAGAGAGAGAGAGAGAGAGAGAGAGAGAGAGAGAGAGAGAGAATAATTGCTCTTAATCTCCCTCATTGCTATTAGTCAACAGAATCTCAGGTTTACCTTTGCAAGTCAGAGAGGAACCTGAGCATTTACCACTTTCCACTGTAATTGGAGTCCTGGACCAGAGGTCTGACTCCAGCCACCCACCCCAAAGTGAGGAAGCAAAAGTCAGCGCTGAAAGACAGGGAGGCTTTGAGTCAGCACAACAACGATAGAAAGAGTGTCAGCCCATGCTTGAGGTGTGGTTTGTCCATCATTTCCTCTGTCTTGGTCTACAGAGCCCCTATTGAATGAGGGGACAAGCTGGGTCCCATGAGAGCACTGCTCTGGCTTGTGGGGTGGTCACATGATGGAGCGATGCTTGGGAAGCTGCTTTGCCTAAAGTCCAGGGTGACTGTTGGTTTGAGACAGTGACTCTGGACTCTGCTCCGTTAGGGACATCTAGGACAGTCCTGAACGCTGGCAGTCAGATGTCTCGGTAGTTATCTTGGTACCTCTCTCCTCAAAGGGGACTGAGACAAGTTAGGTGCTGCCTCTCTTTATAAAAACACTCCTGGGGGGGGGGGGGTGTCAAGAGCATGATGGGAAAACCACAGAGATAGCTGACCCGAGCTAGTGGGAGTTCCCGGTCTCTGGACTGACGCCTGGGGATCCTGTGGGTGACAGTTATGTGGCTTGTTCTGTTGCAGGGAAGGGGGAGCCTGGCAATGGGAACAGAACTTATCCCAGGTGCATGAACTGGCTTTTTGGTACCCATTTCCTATGGTGGGATACCTTGCTCAGCCTTGATACTGGGGGAAGGGGTTTGGTCCTGCCTCAACTTGGTATGCCAGACTTTGTTGACTCCCCAAGGGAGGCCTTACCACCTCTGAGGAATGTATGGGGGTGGGATGGGAGAGGTGGGGAAGTAGTAGAAAGGAAGGGAGGGGGAACTGTGGTTGGTATGTAAAATGAATGAATAAATAAATAAATAAATAAATAAATAAATAAATAAATAAATAAGAAAGATAATAGGAAAAACACTCCTTGGGGGTGGGTAGAATGATGGCTCATCAGTTACGAGCACTTGGTGCTCTGGAATAGGACCTGTGTTCAGTTTCCAACATCCACACAGTGGTTTACAACCGTCCTTAACTCCAGTTCAGGGGATCCAATATCCTCTTCTGGCTTCTGCAGGCATCAGGCATGCAAGCCATGCATATGCATACATGCAGGCAAAATACTCATGCGTATAAAATAAAAGTGAGTGAATCTTTAAAATCACCTCTTAGATGATTAGCATACCCATGAGCAGAGTTAAGAGGGAGTCTCATCCAAAGTTTCAAGACAACGGAGACTTGCAAAAGCAAGGCTGTGGTACCAGCTTTGCATCCTGATCTTCTGCCTTGAGGGCCCATGTTAGAATCTTCTTCCAGCCAAGGCAGCTTCAAAGTGAGGGCAACAGTATGAGCCGACCTCTAATTTCACAGGGTTGTAAACATCTGAATCTTAATCAATTGTCACTAAACACAATTACTTCTCCTAAGGGAGTCCAATGACCCCCAGGTGGACTCACCAGAACATTCCCTAGTATAATTATACTTTAGCCAAAGGGAGTGGAGCCAAGATTTTTTTTCTGCCTACTCTCAAGTTTTACACTATCTTTTCTAAATATTGTTTCTAGTTGAAAATTAGTATTCTGCCGAGTATCCAAATCCAGTTCTCAGGGCACAATCCTAGAAGACAATTTCCAAAAGAATCCACATCCAACCTCACACAATCCTTCCCATAGACTTCACTTTACCCAAAGAGAGATCAAGCTCTTGTCTCCACTACTAGGAGGAACCTCCAAGGCCTTTGAATATCATAGCAACAGAAGTGTTGGTCATAGTGAACCCCTGGAGCACAGGGACAGTGGATGCTAACTGGGAGGGTCCAGGCTGGGTCAGCCACATCACCGGTCTTAGACAGAGAATGCCAATCTGCAGCACCGATTCATTCACTTAGCTCTTGACTCAAGGCCCACAGAACTGTGAAAATGACAGGCCTAGATGTAATGTCCTGGGAGGACTGAGGACATCCAAGAGAGAACTTGTGTCCTCCATGTGACTGACTATTGGAAAAGCAGCCCAAGAAACTGAAATTTCCCTCAGAGTTTTCATGGGAGAAGGAAAAGCCCAAAGCCTGGTGCCGTCTAGGAAAAGAGATTCCACACATTTCGAGGCAATTTGTCGGGACAGACAAAGCCAAGACTATGATGATGGGCAGAACCACGTGACGACCAGAAACTGCTTAGTTCTGCATAGCTCTTGCCCTGTATTTGAACCTAAAACTCAGGTCAGGTCAGCACCTGGAAGACAGATTTGGATTCTCACAGGGCCTCTTTTATTTCTCTTCTTAGTGTGGCCACATTGAATGAATCTCTCTCTCTCTCTCTCTCTCTCTCTCTCTCTCTCTCTCTCTCTCTCTCTCTCTCTCTCTCTCTCTCTCTCTCTCTCTCTCTCTTTATTTTGGTTGTATAATTGGCCTACTGAACATAGGTGGCCGAACCTAACTTCTTAGGGCTGTCAGGGCAGTCTCTGAGCATCTCCAGTAACATGAACTGGCCTTCACCATCAGGCCTCTGATCTTATAATCACGTGGTATAAGTTCTGAGAAAACAAAGATTATCTGTGCACAGCTCCTCTTAAAGATCTCAGAATACAGACTCCATGCCCAGAGATAGTGTGTAGACAGTTGGGGGTAAGTAGCAAGATTGGGGTTAGGAAGAGAATATTCGCGGCAGTATGTAAGATGGTGATGGCAATTTTGTCTTTTGGAATTGCTGGGGACTCGGGTTCTTGTAATCAAGTCAAATCCTTAACGTTCCAGAAGCCAGAGGTCTGCCCTAGGAAGCTAGCTGGCGGCAAGAGCCAGTGTGGCTGTTTCGTATTCCCCTGGGTGCAGGAATTGCTGAAGAAGCCTGAGGAGCGGAGACTTTCCCCTTCCTGGCACCATCCACAGCACCACTGGCCCTCTGATGCAGTGTCTATGCAGAGATGATGTCTCCTAGAACAGGCATTTTGAGAGAACAGCAGTGACTCAGGACCAGACTGACTGTCAGGAGGCAGACTGTCCACCTCTTTCTCCAAGGCTGACTCTGATAATAAAATAATTGGAAAAGTCACAGAGCCCCAACCCCTTGTCATACAGATGAAGGAGTGGCTTAGGCAGGAATCCTTTGCCCATGAGTCACCAGATCTCACACAGAAACCCATCCCACGCTCCAGGCTTCCAGTCAAGCTGCACGCCCTGTGGACACGATGTGGACGTCACCCACCTTCACCTTGGCCCCAGCTCCTCCACCGTCTGTGTTCACATCACATTTTCTGGGTGCTTCAGATGCACCCCTCCGCCACTTCTGGGGAGAAACCACCACAGCTGCTGCACAGAAAACCACCACCTTTTGCAACACTCCCATCGCTGTGTGCTGTGCAGTGCCCCCCATCACCCTCAGAACGTAGACAGCCATAGTCACCTCTGGCCTTCCATTCTCTGAAGCCTGCCAAATCCCACCCATGCTTGCTCAACTCAAAGGGCAGGGGGAAGAGGGGATTTTTTTTTCCTTTGTAGTTCTCTCCGACAGAGCTACCACTTCTGTCACTGCTCTAGAGGTGGCGGACCTGGGAGAACAGAGCCACTAGATGAGGCAATCCAAAGTCTCACGCAGTAGCCGACTTTCTTCTGAGCCTCAGACAATTTATATTCTGAGGGTTCCCAAGGGTCATGTGAGAATAGGCCTCATGCATGAATTAAAGCTGTATACAATCAAAACAGCAAACCGCATTTGGCAATCAATCAATCAATAAAATTCCATAGAAGCACCTGAAGGGTGGTTTAAACATTTAATTGAGTAACAGCCATAAGCAATAATGAGTGAGGTGAAAGAAACTCATTGCTCTCAGCTGCATCTGGGAGGAGCGTGAGCACACAGTCCGAGAACAAGTCTATGTTTTGAAGAAACTGAGTCACAAGACTCGTGTTTACTCTCAGTGTCCCCCAAGCACTCTGAATTTCTCCCACTGACTCCACTCTGGACCACTTTCTAAGATGCTTCCATTTTCCATCTGGACTTCCCTCCCCTCTGTTTCTGTGCCCTAACTCGTCTCCCACATAGGATGAAGCTAATTTTAACAGTTTTATATATATAAAATCTTTGGATGTTTAAAGTGAGATAAAAATATTTGAGTCACCTCCTACTAGAACACAGTTCTTTTTGTGAGCAAAATGAATGGATACCACAAATAACTTTCCTAGAGCAGCCCATGTTTCTCTTGTCTGAGCTGTCTCTCTACTCCACTCCACTTAAAAAAAAAAAAAAACAGTTTTTATCAATGGCCCAGGGCTCACCAATTAAGCTAGGCTGGCTGTGGGTTTTTAATGTTGGTTCTGGGGACCCAGGCTCTCTTGCTTACAGGGCAAGTACTTTACTGACTAAGCCATCTCTCAGCCCCTGTTCTCAGTGTTCTTAATGAACCACCCTCAGACAAAAAGGAAGTTCCAACCACTGGAAGTCAGCCCTCGGCAGCATTCAGTGGAGTGTGACAGTATGTCGTATACACCTTCCAGAACTGTTCCAGCCACAGGACTATGTTCATCCGACTGTTCAGACCAAAGCTTGTCAGGAAACCTTTGCTTCTGTGGCAGCATTAAAGGATCGAGAAAGCTCAAGTCACCAAGAAAGTGTGGTTCACGTAACAGCAACTATTGCAAGATAATTGTCCAAGTTAACTTAGACTGTCAAGTTCACACAGTCTAGACCCGTGTGAGAAAAGAGTCTCCCATTTCCCAGAACAGGCGCGTGTGGACACACCTGTGGAGGATTGTCTTGGAGGTGCAGAAAGGCTCAGTACACTGTGGGTGTCGCCACTCCTAGGCAGATGGTCTAAACAGTCTAAGAAAACTGGCTAAGCATAAACCTGTGAATGAGCCAGAAGCAGCCTTCCTCCATGGTTTCTGTTTCAACTTAGTTCTTAATTTTCCTCCCTGACTTCTTCCAGTGATGTACGGTAGCCTGTGGCCTGCAGTAAACCCTGTCCTCCCTTAAGTTGCTTTTGTCTCAACAGAAAGGAAACTCTGCTGAAAGAGAGAGGCTGAACAGAAAAGTAACCTTCCCTTACACGGGCACACAGCCCTGGGAGGTGGACCAGCATCTCACAGACACTGCCTTTTTTTTTTAACTCTTCTGAACCATCTCTATGAAGAAAAACCACTGAACAGAAATGTAGGGACTCAAGAGAAAGGAAGGTGACAAGGCCAGGGGGAAGCATCAGTGGAAAGACTTGAGACTACATTAAAGGAGAAAGTAAAGCCACCACACAGACAGAGCTGAGCCTGGAATGAGAACAGGTAACTTATCAGTCTGCTAAGACACCCCAAGGATAAAAGTTATGCAAGCAGGGGCTGGGGAGATGGCCCAGAGACTAAGAGCATATACTGCTCTTGCAGGGGACCAGGATTGGCTCCCAGCACCCACATCAGGGAGCTCACATCCACCTGTGACTCCAACGCCAGAGAATCTGATACCCTCTTCTGCCCTCCTCAGGCCCCTGCACTCATATACACAAACCCACACAGAGATACGCACAGACGCACATATACATGATTTAAAAGTAAATAAAAATAAAGCTTTTTTTTTAATTACACAAGTAAATATAATGAAAACAGATTGAAAAACTTAAGACAGACCCAGAAAGGGGGAAGCAAGCTCTTGAATGCATTATTGGATATTTTAAAGAAAATAGAAATGATGGAACAAATTTAATTTATAATTTAAGAACTCTTTCTTTGAAATGAGAATTTCCATAATACACACTTATAAGAAATCCAATTACCAGAAAAAAAAACTAGCCTGGAATTATTGACCCTATAACATAGGCTATTAAAGTTATTGAAACCCAAATATACAAAAAAAAAATCCTTGAAACCAGACAAAGAGATAAAGCCACCTGACAGGAAGAAGTCAGGCTTGCCTCATCAGACACCAACACTAGAAGACAACGCCATGATGTCCTCAAAGTCCTTGAGTAAAGAGCAAATCAGGGGCTTCAGATCCAGCCAAATGGTGCTTTATCCACACAGAATCCAACAGATGCTTTGCAGAAAATATAAACAACACGACTCCTGGGAGCCTTCCGTGGATAAACTTCTAGCCTTTGAATTTCAGCTCATCTTAGGACTGGGTAGGAAAACTAAACCAAACCAACCAAGGTGGAGTTTTGTCTGTATTTTGCTGTAGAATGAAGTCTAAATCAGATAAAAGGATTAGTGACCTTGTGAAATAGAAATGCTATGTGTCTGACTCAAGAGATGAACAGCAAATATAAAGAATAGAGGAAAAGAGATGGAAGATGGAACTGCATACTGCTGCTTTATTTATAGTAGCTATGGTATCCGGCCAGGCATGGTGGCTCTACAATCCCAGCAGAAATCTGAGACAGGAGGATGGCCATGAGTTCAAGAGCAACCTGGGCTATATAGTGAGTTCTAGGACAGCCAGTGCTACAAACTGGGATTCTGTCGATAGATAGATAGATAGATAGATAGATAGATAGATAGATAGATAGAAAAATAAGTGTTAATTAAATATAAAAATAACTGTAATATAAATAACATCATTTCAAATGAATACAGCAGGTCCCAAAAGAAACAGAATACTAAGAACATAATTGTGACAGTCTGAATAAAAATGGCCCCATAGACTCGGGGAATGGCATTATGGGAGGTGTGGCTTTGTCAGAGTAGGTGTGGCCTTGTTGGAGGCCATATGTCACTGTGGGGTGGGCTTTGAGGTTTCAGAAGCTCAAGTGAGGATAATGGCTCACTGTTTCTTCCTGCTGTCAGTGGATCCAGATGCAGAGTTCTCAACTACCTCTCCAGCACCATGTCTGTCTGTGTGCTTCCTGCCATGCTGATAATGGACTAAACCTCTGAACTGTAAGCCAGCCCCAGTTAAATGCTTTCCTTTATAAGAGTTGCTGTGGTCATGGTGTCTCTTCACAGCAATAAAACCCTAATCAAGACAATAACAATATCACTTGAAATCTTATAGAAAGGGAGTTGAGGTGGAATAAGAAAGAAAAGAAATGAAATAAATGGCAAGGGATTTGAGACTTGAAGAGATGGCTCAATGGGTAAAACACAGCCACATACTCACAAGACCCTCAGGAAAGCCACACAGGGAAGCAGACATCTGCAACCCAGTGTTCCTACAGCAAGAGGGGAGAATCTTTGGAAGCTCACTAGCTGTCTCCTCCAGTGTACACAGCGGAGAACAGTAAGAGACCCTGCCTCAGACAGAGTAGAAGTTGAGGGTGACAAATGGGATGTCCTTTGATCTGCACATGCATGCGGTGGTACAATACCCATAATCACATGCAAGAGCATACATACATACCTACACATGCTTACACACATGTATACACACATAATCACACACATACATATACACACATACATTCACACCTACACACATACATACACCCACAATCACACGCAAGAGCATTCATACCTATACACCTGCACACACACATACATACATACATACATACATACAAACATAATCACACACAAAGCATACATACCTACACACCTACACTCATACATACATACAAACATAATCACACGCAAGAGCATACATATGTACACGCACCAAAACAGTTATTTTAAAGCAGGGGTATTTAAGAACTTATTATAAACATAGCTATGTAAACAGAAACATTATCTGAACAACTTTATAAAACAAAAATCTAGGGCCTAGAGAGAGGTCTCTGGGTTAAGAATGGGTAACACTGAGTTTGGTTCCCAGCACCCACACTGGACAGTTCACAACCCCTATAACTCTAGCCAAAGGGATCTGATGCCCTCTTCTGGCATTTGTAGGCATCTGTATTCACTTGCATATACTCAGAGATACATACGTACACATAATTACAAATAAAATAAATCTTTTTTAAAAAACTGAAAAGTGTATATACAACATGGTAAAAGACATAAAAGTAAAACACAGAAATGGAGAAGCAATCAGACAAACTGCAGCAGGTCCTCACGGTGCAGCAGGTGTAGCAGGTCCTCACGGTGCAGCAGGTCCTTGCGGTACAGCAGGTCCTCACGGTGCAGCAGGTCGTCAGGGTGCAGCAGATCCTCACGGTGCAGCAGGTCCTTGCGGTACAGCAGGTCCTCACGGTGCAGCAGGTCCTCACGGTGCAGCAGGTCCTCATGGTGCAGCAGGTCCTCGCGGTGCAGCAGAGCATGCTGTAAGAGGTGAAATAGCAAGCAGAAAATGGCCAACCCTGATGTCATATACAGCAAAGAAGTCTCACTCAGAAGAGGTCACACTGCACCAGTGTATGATCTGCTACTTCAGTTGCATTCTAAAGTGTAGAAGACACAGACAACAGTTCTCTCCTGGGAGAAGTGGGAGCTTTTGCAGGGGAGGGAAACTCAAACTTGAAGCACATGTGGCTGATGCATATGCAGGAAACTACAAGCCTATTTTTCAGTGCTCCTTGCATGATGTAAGGATGCTCTCCAAGATGGTCATCCTGCAGAATTGTCACCCAAAAACATTTGTTTTCTATAAAAGAACAGTGTTCAGTTCAGTGCACCATGCAAAGAGGCACAGTGCCTACCTGCGGGTCTCTGTAGCTCAGACCAGCTTTAATTCATGATGTAGTGCTGGCTGTCTCAAAGTCACATTAATCCTCCTGCCTCAGTCTTCTAAGTTCTGGGATAACAAATGTGAGCCACGATGCATCCCAGAGTCCTGAACTATTGCTATGGTTTGCATCTGAATAATTCCCCTACAGGCTCTTGTTTTGAATGCTTGTTCCCTAGATAGGAGAACTATCTGGAAGGCTGTGGAATCTTTAAGAGATGGGATGTGGCTGATGGAAGTGGGTCAATAAGAGCAGGGCTTTTTTTTTTAGTTTTAAATGTTTTATTTCAAACTGACTCTGAAAATTAAAACTCATGGCAAACAAGAACTGCACTATTAGGGCTGTAAAGTAGCAAAGATATGAGCAAAGAATATAAACAACAATAATAAACATGAACCACAATAGGTCATTTTTCAAAATTACAGGAACACCTGAGAAGGCAAAAAGTAAGAGTCTATGAAATAGAGGATTCTGGACCCTTTCAGGTACATGGCCCACACTTAAAGCCACCAAGTGCATCTTTAAAAGACTTCACATTTAATTCTTTATCTCTGATAAATTTTTATTACTTTATAAACAATACCATTCACAATTTCCACTTCCTCCCCTCCTCCCACTTCCCTTCTGCTCCCCCACTCATTTCCCCCTCCCCCTCCAGTTCTGAGAGAGGGCAGGGTACCCTGCCCTGTGGGAAGTCCAAGGCCCTCCCCCTCCATCCAGGCTTCTTGGGCATATACCCAAGAGATGCCTGATGGAGGAGAGTTATCTGTCTATGTTTCTTTCATTGGTTAATTAATAAAGAAAACTGCCTTGGCCCTTTAAGAGAACAGAAAATTAGGTAGGTGGAGTAGACAGAACAGAATTGTGGGAACAAGGAAGTAGAGTTGGAGAGACGCTTCAGGCATTCGCCATAGTGAGTCTCCATGCTTCTCCTCTCCGAGATAGACGCAGGTTAAGATCTCTCCTGGTAAGCCACACCTCGTGGTGCTACACAGACTAAATATGGGTTAAGGAAGATGTGAGAATTAGCCAATAAGAGGCTGAAACTATGGGCCAGGCAGTGTTTAAAAGAATACAGTTTCCATGTAATTATTTCGGGTGTAAAGTTAGCCGGCAGCCGGGTGGCAGGACGCAGCCCCGCCGCTTCCACTACAGATTGGCGCTCCAACGTGGTGACCAAATCCACGTAAAAACCTGAAAAAGCTTTAAATAAAGGAGAGAGAGAGAGTTTAACACAGCTTTTTGCTATTTGCTAGGACGTGCCATAGAGAGATTTCCTGTTTCGGCAATAGCGGCAGAGAAAAAGCTGAGTCATTTTAAAACGCAGCTTCCTTGTGCTGTGCCGCCAGCGCGAACTCTGGCTTTAAAGCATTTCAATGGCTTTTATAGGACTGGATATTTGTGTTCCCGCGTGGGATCGGAAGGAGACTGCACTGAGACCGGTCCAAAAGCTCAGAGATCCCTGCCTGCACCTGGGCAGATGGCGGAATCAGGCTTAGGCAGGTGGAAGAGCATGGCGGATTCCTGCCACAATACAGAGAGATGTTTTCAGACTGCGCAGTGCTCTGCATGTCAGATTTGGCTGTAACTTGGATGAAAAGAGTTTTTGTGCTGCACGCTCAGTCTCAGAGTTAAAGTGCTGAGTGCGGCTCCTACCTGGCAGCCCCATAGCTAGTAGAAAATGGTACATCCTCCATTTTGAAATTGGAGAGAGGTGGAGCCAACATCCAGAGCAGCCCGCAGCTCTGCAGCTCAGAGCTGCAACCGATTCAGAGTCACAAGCGGCTCAGCTATGTTGGACTGGGCGTGGCAAGCCTGCAGTACCTGTTTTTGACCTAGGAATGTCACAGCTTAGATTCTTAAGTGTGTAGCGATTTAAAAGCACAAAACAAAAGTGCTCCTGGATAGTAGAAAAATTACAGATTCACAATAGGACAGATTCAGACATAAAAGACTTTTAAATGAGTCACAATGTTGGATGGATATACGTAGGCTTGAGAGAGAGAAAAAATAAATATATAGAGAATAAAGTTAATGCCTTAAAAAAGGGTAAAGTCTTTAAAGAGACAGAATAGAGTAAAGTGATAGAGTAAAAATAAGCCACGTAAAAATGGAAAATTCACAGAGAGTCTGGATTATGTATTTTATTGTGTTTTCTTTGAAATTTTTGACTGTAAAGGAGCTAAGTACAGAGAGACATTTCATTATATGGGCTGCCAGTCTAGACCAGAATGGACATTTTAACGGTATGACTTCAGGATTTGGATCTAAGAACATGATGCTTTGGAAAAGAGTTTCTTCTTTTGTTTTCACAGAGGACGAGACTCTGTGGATTGCTTCTATCCCAATATGGTATGATAGACCACGCCCTCCTGAAAGGTTGCTGTGAACATCTTCAAAACATTACTTCACTCAACTGCCAACTGAGAGGAACCTAGCACACAGGTTACACCATAAAAGACCTAAATAACAGCGCCCCCATTCAGCAGGAAGCAGTTTAGAGAGAAAAAACTGCGCCCATTTTCCCAAATATTGTTTATAAATGTTCTTTTACATTTAAAGGGGGAGATGATATAGATATGAATAATTTGCATTGGTATAGATTTTAAGGTCAATTTTGTTATATGTATATGTATTTCTGATCTTGATTAAGCTATTGTGATTGTAGTTCATTTTAAAAACTGTAATGTATAATTAAGAAATATAGGTTGTTAATGGATAATCATTGATAATAGTTAAGCTTGTAGTCATGTTATTAGATTTTCTAGATATGTAGAGATATATTTCAGTTAGATAGACATTCTTCATATCTTTCAAAGACTACAGAATATGGCATTTAATGTTTTAATCACTTAGGGTTTTTCATGACAATGAGACACATCTGCTCCTGGCAGCACCAATCTACTTCAAGAGGAAGATGGGCATCGAAGAGGCTACTTATGGAGTTTGTTAGCCATTTGGGCAAGAAACTGCTCTTGGCTGGACTGTTCCATAAACTGGACACAAAGAACCCGCAGAGAGAGGACTGCTGAACTTGCCTAAAGGTGAGATGGTCTTTCGGGGTTCCTGATTCATGAAAGAGTCTGCGAGACGTTCTGCAGGACACAGCAGAAAGTGACTGAACTGTCTTTGGAATTTCCTGCTTCATGAAAAAGTCTGCTGGACACTATGGGCCTGAAGGCTGAAGATGGATGCCTCAACGGTACAGAGGAACTTTGGGTGACTGTCCAGGCAGCGAGTTGTCTCTGTCATTTCTAGAGTTTTATAAGTTACTTATTTCTTATTTACTTAGGTAGCATTATATCCTTCTGGAGTCTTTGATGGAGTTGAAGAATAAATAGATAGTTATAGATTTCCTTAGTTATGATAAAAGATAAAATAGATTTAAATATTGTAACTGTAATTCTTGCTTGATAACTGTTTTGTTACATGTAATTTTGCTATGTTAAAGTTGAAGCCTTTCTTTTTTGTTTAAACAGAAAAAGGGGAAATGATGGAGGAGAGTTATCTGTCTATGTTTCTTTCATTGGTTAATTAATAAAGAAAACTGCCTTGGCCCTTTAAGAGAACAGAAAATTAGGTAGGTGGAGTAGACAGAACAGAATTGTGGGAACAAGGAAGTAGAGTTGGAGAGACGCTTCAGGCATTCGCCATAGTGAGTCTCCATGCTTCTCCTCTCCGAGATAGACGCAGGTTAAGATCTCTCCTGGTAAGCCACACCTCGTGGTGCTACACAGACTAAATATGGGTTAAGGAAGATGTGAGAATTAGCCAATAAGAGGCTGAAACTATGGGCCAGGCAGTGTTTAAAAGAATACAGTTTCCATGTAATTATTTCGGGTGTAAAGTTAGCCGGCAGCCGGGTGGCAGGACGCAGCCCCGCCGCTTCACACTACAGATGCCCAATCATACTACAAAAACATTAGTTCAACTATGTTCATAGCAGCATTATTTGTAATAGCCACAACATGGAAAGAACCTGGAAAGCCCAACAATGAAAGAATGGATAAAGAAAGTGTGGCATATCTACACATTAGAGTACACATTAGCAGTTAAAAAAAAAACAAAACAATGACATCTTGGATTTTGCAAGCAAATGGATGAAAATAGAAAACACTATCCTGAGTGAGATAACTCGACCCAAAAATATGAATATGGTATGTACTCACTCATTAGTGGATTCTAGCCACAAACAAAGGACATTGAACCTATAGTTTGCGATACTAGAGAACCTAAGGAATAAGGTTCAAAGAAAAAAATATAGATCCTCCTGGAAATTAGAAGCAGAACATGCAAAATTTGGGAACATGGGGTGGGAGTGGGGTGGGGGAAGTGGAGAGGGGAGAGAGAAGGGAGAAGGGGAGGGTTGGGGAGAGCTCCAGGGAGTGGGATGGTTGAGATGGAGGAAGGACAGATATGGGAGCAGGGAAGAAGATATCTTAATTAAGGGAGGCATTGTGGGGTTGGCAAGAGGCTTGACTCTAGAGGGGTTCCCAGGTGTCCACAGGGATGTCCCCAGCTAAGACCCTGGGCAGTGGAGAAGAGGGTGCCTGAACTGGCCTTGTCCAGTGATCAGACTGATGACTATCTTGAATATCACCATAGAACCTTTGTCTGGCGAAGGATGGAGATAGAGACAGAGACCCACATGGGAGCACTGGACTGAGCTCCCAAGATCCAGTTGAAAAAGGAGGGAGAATATGAGCAAGGAAGTCAGGACCACGAGGGGTTGGTCCACCGACTGAGACAGTGTGCCTAAGCTAATGGGAGCTCACCAAATCTGGCTGGACTGGGACTGAATGAGCATGGGATCAAACTGGACCCTCTGAATGTGGCTCACAATTGAGGCAGACTGAGAAGCCAATGATAATGGCACTGGGATTTGTCTCTACTGCATGTACTGGCTTTTTGGAATCCTAGTCTATTTGGAAGAGCAGGGTTTTGAAAGTTATACTTGGGTCCTAATCCTGGTCCCTCGCTAGCTCTGCCTCCCAATCCATTGTGATGTGAACAGCCTCTGGCATACATTTCCCACTGCCCTGAGCTCAGCTGCTCTGTAGCTTTTCTGACACAGTGGACTGAAACACTTAGCCAAGACAAATCCTCCTTCACTTAGCTGCATCAGTCGGGCATTCCGTTACAGCAACATGAAGGTAACCAACACAGAAAATGGGTGCCATAGAAGTGAGGTCATTGCCATGTCTAAACCTGATCTCGTAGTCTCTAGATTTGGGGAACTGAAAGAGGAATGTGGAACAATTTGGGAATGTTGGCTAGAGAACCCCTAGAGAGCTACAAATGGAGACTAACAGGTGGTTCTGGTGGACATTAAGAAGATCAAAATACCAATAGAAGCATGGGCAGTAAAGATGGGCACAGGATTCTATCGCAAACAGGACTAGAGGCTTTTCTCATTACACTCTAGCTAAGAATCTGTCCATTTTGCCCATGTCTTGAAATTTTGAATAGATATGAATTCTCAAGCAATAGACAAATTAATTTTATCAAGGAAACTTCAAGACACTATACCATTAAGGATGTAGCATGGTTGTTGCTGGCTGTCTTTAGCCAGGTTTATAGTGAGAATCCAGAACAAAAAGCAGAGCAGACAGATTTGAAGAACACAGTTTGTTCAGAAAACAAGTATATACAAGCTACAGATGAAGGGGTGGTGGCTAAAGAAGTCAATGCTATTAAAAAGAAGCCATATGTGAACCCTATGAGCTACAATGACAACCAGCCTGGCAATGGGTATCCATCACTGCAACAGTGGCATAAATGCTATGGGGTAGCCAACTACTTTCTGGTTGGGTTTAAGGCCTGTTGCACAGGGGAGAACTCACACAATACACTGTGAACATGACCAAGGGTCTATAGCTGGGAAGGGAACAGGCCCTCGGAAAGGACATACTAATGTTATTTTACTAATGAATGTGATGTAAAGCTGCCTTCCAAATATTTATCCTTTTCTAGAATTATTTTCATTCAATGTATATGAATGTCTTGCCTGCATATATATGCATATTTCTGTTGCATTCAGAAGAGAGTACGAGATACCCCAGAACTGGAATTAGAGGTCCTCATAAGCCACCATGAAGAGGCTGGAAACCAAACTCAGGTCCTCCACAAGAACAGCAAGTGCTCTGAATTGCTGAGTCATCTCTCTTGTCTCCCAAGATATTTCTTTACCCACAGGTCAATGCAGCTCAGCCTCATCAGAGAAGCAGTGGGCAGCAACTAATCCATAGACTCACAATTGGCCAAAGTGCATAGAATAAGAGATCATGGAGTTCTCAGTCCTAGATGAAACCTATATATCACAGTCCTCTTGGTCAGGGAACATCAAGAGCGGGCAACAGAGTTAAATAGCTAGAGGAGGGGAGGGACTGAGGCGGGACAGCGTCCTCTGGGCACAGCAATGACCTCATGAGCTAACTCAGCTATGGCTGCCTGCACAAGGTTGAGAACTTTTCTTTATGGAAGTGGCGGGGAGTGCTCAGGAGGCCCCACCCTCCCTAAGGGAACATGTGATACAAGATTTTACCTGTTTAGTTTGGGTCTTTCTCTGGTCCAGAGTCTCCATTCAACCCTCCTGTTACTTTCTTTGGGGATGAAAATGTTCACCATGAGCCCTTGTAGACTACAAATAAACAACTCTTCTTGTTTCACAGGCCTTACAGCTAAGAGTTTGTCTTGAACCTCAGAAGAGTTCTTGAGTCTTGAGCTTTTGGATGATGTTGGAATGGTTAAGACTATGGGGACTCTGAAGTTAGGCAGAGGGTATTTTTCATTATTAGATAGTCATGAGGCTTTGGAGCCAGGAGAAGAATGCTATAACTTGAATTTGAATATCTCTCCTAGGATCCTGATTGGTTGATTCCTTTGTTTCTGCTGGTTTTGAGACAGCCTCACTAAGTAGCCCTGGCTGACCTGGAGTTTACTATGTAAACTAGATTGGCTTTGAACTCACAGACAGTCCATCTGCCTCTGCCTCCCACTGGTTGGAATCAAAGGTGTGAGACTCAACACCTGGATAAGTCCCTGGTTTTATGCATGCTCCTCAGACAGTGTCACAATCTGGGGAGACCATGGACTCTCTGAAGTGGAAGGTAGCCAGTCAGCCAGTCGCTAAGAGCAATCCTTAGATGCTTATATGAGCCTGAGGCTCTGATTTTATTCTTCATCTTCTGATCCATGACAATGTGAACAACTTCCGGCATATGGTCTCATTGCCTCCCTGACACCGTAGACTGAAACCATGACCCAAGTAAATGTCTCCTCCATGAAGTTGTGATTTAGTCACAAGAATGTGACCATAATGAGCACATCTGTCATCTGGACGCCTCGGTTCTAGCAAACTCATCTCTGTGGCTCGTAGCCAAGATCGAAATTCTCGGGAGTATGACTGTGATTGTCCTGATATGGAGATGGTGCTGTCCCCAAATGGGAGACAGTGGGTAAGTGTACAGACAGAAGAATGCTCAGAAACCATGAGTCTCTCTAATGGTTTAGGCTGAATTCCAAAGGGTGTGTCCTTGCTGGGAGTTGGGTTGGGCTCAGCCTGTGTGAGGGCTCAGCTGAAGTCGTGCCTTCTGTGTAGGACCATTTATCAGTTATATTTTCTGCAGAACATTACTACAGCCGTAGTGATGGTTCTGAGGGGCTGACCTTCACATACGGGGTGCATATGGGATCAGCACTAAATTCCTTTTCCTGTAGGCTCTCCAGTGGAATTCTGGGAACAGCTCAACACCCATGAACCCAGAGGGTCCTATGACTTTCTACAGCCACCCAGGACACAATCTCATCTCTGGTCCCTTTATTTAAGATGGTGAAGGCTGTCTCAGCTCCAGTGAATCGCTTGGCCAGCTATAGACTTAATCAGATTCGTTCAGAGCTCAGAGACATGCTGGTTTCCAAGGCCCAGGACCATCACAGTCCAGCTCGCCATCTCCAGCCGAAGAGGCTAGAGCATTTCCAGTACTTCTTCACTCTGTACTTGAATCATTTCCAGTAAGTTATAAAAGAAAAAAAAACTTTGCAAAATGCCTTAGGAAATACTAAGAAATAGCTATTCTCTGAGTAAAACAGCAGGCAGGGGAGGGGGCAACAAAGAGAGAAAGAGAAATATAAAGTTCAAGAGTATGTGTTCACAGGGAATTGTGTATTATCCCATGCTATGGCAGAGAAAATGTCCCAAGAGCACAGAGTAAGACAAGCCCTCTCCTGGCTTGTCTACAGTTCTTCCCCTAGGCCAGCTGCCCCTTCAGATTCAAGATCTCTCTGTAACCACTCCCCCACTTGTGTCTTGCTTCCCTCTCCCTCTGACTGTGTCCTGTCCCCTGCACTCCTCACCGAAGATGTGATGAAGCCCTGGAGCATAATGCTGGGGTCTGGTACCCACTTTTTACAGGTCCAACTGAGGCTTCCCCTTTCCCTTCCCAACCATCTGTGAGAGAGCCAGGCTTCCTGTCCTCTTTGTCCTCGAACATTGTCCACAAAGACCTCAACACTCTCCTACCGAGCTCTGTGTGGCAGACCAACTTAATGATAGATTTCCTCTTCTCTTAAAGCCAGAGACCCAATAAGGAAAGCAGCAATCCCCTGGACCACTCGTGTTGACAGAAAAATGGACCCACATGTAATTTCCAAGAGCTTTCCCCTTCGAAAGCAAATAGCCTATAAAAGTAGATTTATCTTGCTTCCCACAATAACAGATATTGGGCTTCAGCAGTTCATCAAAAAGATGCTATTTTCTTATGACATGGTTCAAGACCCTGTTAGATTGGCGGTGAGTCCATGGATCTTAGAGCGCCAAGCTTTACCACTGCCCTGACTGTTCCTGTCAGCACGGTAATTGTTTTGCCTAAGTTGTCACCCCGTCAGCAACTGTGATGGAAGGACAAGACGAATCTGGCACCCAAAGCAGAGCAGGTGAGCCGAGTTGAGGAGACCCACCTGCCTTTGATGTCGCTTCCTTCAAGTGCTCACCCCCACAGCCGCTGTGATGGGGACATGCGAATCTAGCACCTGACTCCAGCAGATGGGCTGAGATGAGGAGACCCACCTGCCTTTGTCCATCCTCTTGGGTCTTTCTGGGTTCTTTGCCCATTCATCTTCTCAATAGAATTGTCTATGGATGTGTCTGAATCATGCAATATCAACATCAGATCCTGGATGGGGCCATGAAGGGCTCCTACAACCTGGTCGCCATCAAAAGGTTCTGCTCTTTGTCATGACAAGGAACATGTCTTCTATCACACCATCTCCAAGCACCACATTTTACATAACATTGAAAACTTATGATTTCAGGAAAATTCCAAAATTAAGAGATTGATTTAAATCAAAACACTATCACCATCTTTGACTTGTCCCTTAACTTAAGTTGATTGAAACAAAAATAGGAAATGTAAAAAAGAAGGAAAGAGAGAAAGAAAGAAAGAAAGAAAGAAAGAAAGAAAGAAAGAAAGAAAGAAGAAAAAGAAATATATGTGTAAAATATTACTCTAAGTACATTGGTTTGCTATTAATCTGTCCAAACATTTTAACATTTTTATTTCCTTGAGAATTTCATATGATATATTTTGATCATGTTCATTCTCAGATCCATCCCACCCAACTTCATGTCCTCTCTTTTTGTTTTTTAATAATCTACCAAATCCAATTTGAGCTACCCATATGCTCCCAAGGTTGGAGCCATTCACCAGATCAAAGTTGACCTACCAGGAGCTATACCCCTAAAGGTAACAGACTCTCTCCCCCAGAAGCCACTGTCAATAGCTCCTCAGCTAGGGATGGGAGCCTGGGAGGCCCCGCCATCAATGCTGGAATAATAGCTGGCTTGGTCTTCTGTAGGTAGCGAAAGATGGTCAGTTTGTGAGTGCAGTGTCCTGTCCTATTCAGGAGACCCTGCTTCACCCGGATCCTCCCTGACGTCTGACTCTTTCAGTCTTCCTGCCCCATCTTCCTGGAGCCTGAGTCTTGAGGAGAGAGGTTACGCTATAAATGTCTATTGGTGATTGAGCATTCCACAGACATTTCTTCTCTGTGCTTCAGTAGGTCGTGGGCTTCTGTTTTAAACAATCTACTGCACAAAGGAACTTCTCTGGTGCAGTCTGAGAGCTGCACACACCTATAGGTGTAGGGGTATAAATTTAGAATTTCCTTTCAGCATGGGCACCCCATCCTGGACCAGTTTCTCAGGTCAGGTTTTCAGGGAACAAGATACTTGTCAAGCAGCAGTAAAAGCTGACATCAGTCAGGCCTGCTCTCTTGATGGCCAGGTGACACTGCTTCTGTTGTGCCAGGAAATCCTAGCATTGAAGAAGTCTATGGAAAAGAGGCCCAGGATAAATCTTAGAGCCTTACATACAGAGAGGTTTTACAGCTGCTAAGGTGGCTCTCGTGGTTACACCTTCCACAGCAACAGTTAGAGAAAAAAAATATCCAAGATCCAGTGAACAGGCTCTACAAAACACAGTAAGGTACCTACTTAGTTCCAAGTGACTTGTGGGAATGGTCCTCAGTAACATGATGGCATCCTAAAGCCACGGGTGCTCCACCAGTGATGTGCCATCTCAGTGACTAGAATGACAAGCAGCTCTACTCAGGATGTCTAGACAGATGGCAGGACATAGCTCCAACACCTTGAATGCGCACTGGCAGCATTTAATCTCATTAGTTCTGCGAACAGAGCTAGTCTTTTAAAAACACAGTCTGCCTCCCCACCCCATGACACACTTCCTCCAACAAGGCCACACCTCCTAATCCTACCACAAAGTTCTACCAACTGGGGAGTCTTAATACTAAGTATTAAGTAAATGAGCCTGCGGAGGCCATTCTCCCTCAAACCACATGGTCTCCTTGCTCTTGCCACTCGGGATCAAAAGTGAGTGGATAAGAGACTCTGATCTACGGAAGCAGAGCAGCAAGGACCTCAAGCCTGTCCACCAGACTGTGGACTCCAAGGGGCAGGCCTCCCCGCTGGGCCTGGGGCAAATGAGGATCTCCATGCCCCACTCTGTGACAAGGCAGGTCAGAGAGAATCCTTAGGGTGACTCACACAGAAAGTCAGGAGCGGAGTGAGAGTCAGTTTCTAGTTTCTGAGCTCTGCCATGGGGAAGGGAAATTCCATATTCTTTGACCCACATCGAGAGAGAAAGAGCAGCAGGAGTCAGGAGGGCAGCAAAGGGCCAGGAAGATGGTGGCCATTGTTCTTCAGTTCACAGGACTCGGCCTGACACAGAAGACTCCAACACCGTCCCCAAGGAAGTCTGCTGGATCAGGGGCTAGCTCTACTTTTAATTTTCTGAAATGGCTCTAGACTATCTTCCATCATGGCTGCCTCAAGGAGTATGGTAGGATTCCTTTTACTCCATTTCTGGGCCCCACTTGTTAGGTTTTATCTGTAACGACAGCCATCCTCATAGGTTTGAGATAGCATCTCTTTGTCGCCGTGACCAGCATCCTCCTGACCAATTGTAATACCAAAAATCTTTTTAAACATCTGCTGGTCACTTTATCTTCTTTGAGGGAAAATGTCTATTCAGGTCACCTGCCCATTTCTCCTTTGGGTTATGCAGGGGAAGATGTGTAGGTGAGTGTGTGCATGTGTGTGTGTGTGTGTGTGTGTGTGTGTGTGTATACATTGTATGTACATGTGGGCACACCCTTGTGGAACCAAAAATGACCCCTTGTATTATTCCTCCATAGGTGCTCTCTGTTTTGTTTTTGAGGCAGGGTCTCACTGATTCAGCTCACCTGGCTTGGATCCGCCCGTTTTCACCTCCCTAGCATCAAGATTACAAATGCATGCCACTATGTCCAGTTTTGTGGGAGAACGAACCCCACATCCTTACACAGAAAGCACTTTACTGACTGAGCTATCTCCTCTCCCATGCTTTTTGTATATATACACACACAGACAACAAAGAGAAAACTCACAATGAAATAACATCAAAAACAAACAACAGCCTAGAGAATGAAAACATCTGTGAAGCTGGGGAAGGGTTCACAGGCAAGAAATACAAGAACTTCCCACAATAGGCACATGCCATCCTGGTGAACTAGTTATCCCGGAAAACAGAGTGGACCAAAGGGGAAGTGCTGACTAATACCTTCACATTAAGGAGACAAAACTTGGTGTGGAATTCAGAGGAACCCTGGATTCTGTGTGTTTCATTTTGCTTCAGTGAGAACTCACCCAAGAAAACCATCATTCAAACAGGACTTTTCCCAGCACCCCTGGATACTCCCACCTTGGTACAGCCGATTCTTTTTCTTTAATGTTCTATATTGCTTTTAGTACATTAAGGGTATTACTTTCCAAGCGCTACAGGGAGATGCTCTTTATAGACCCCGTAAATCACAGGATAAGAACTAATTGAAACTTGCTGGCTGTACCTTAGTGGGCTGAGTCTGGCAACAGGAAAGCAATCAGGCAGCAATTAAAATGCTAATACAGGGCTCACCCCAGTTGGGTGCTCTTGCCAAAATGCAATGGGCTGCTCCGGCAGAATTCATAACAGCCAGCCCGGACGGCACTTCATTTAGAAGCCATCGATTTGTCAGAACCGCAAACATCGTCTTAGGAGACGTTTTCCCAGGGGAAAATAACAACAGCTGCCGCGGCAGTAATGAAAGGCTCTTATGATAAGGACCAGATTATCCTCAGGGATCCCGGGGTCAGAGCCTCTCTTTAGGGTTTAGTGTAGACTGGCAGCGCGGCTTCAGTCTCCGAAGGCTTGCTTTCCTGGGGGGCTTCCACCCAGAGGCAAACTACAGATGCCACAAACAGAGAACAGGAGTTCAGAGAGGCATCCACGGCAGACCAAAGCAGGTGTGTCTCCTGTACTTCACTCAAATGCTGACTCTGCCGGTGACCAGCTGTTACGGATTGAGTCTGAAGTGTCCCCCACAGGCTCATGTGTTTGAACACGTGGTCACCAGTAGGCCATATTGTTTGGGATGGTTGTGGAACCTTTAAGAGGTGGAGCCTCCCTTGAGGAACTGGATCACTGGAGGGAAGGCAGGCCTCAGGGTTAGATAGCTCCACTTCCTGTTCCCTCCCCGATTGCTGACTGTAGACGAATTAACCAGTTATTAACATCATGGCAGACTGTGGCTCTCCAAACTGCGAGCCAAAACAAAACACAATCACACACCCTTTCTCTCTGTATTGTCTATTTTTCTGATTAGTGAGACAAAATACTTGTCAAAAGCAACTTGAAGAAATGTATATTTTGGTACAAAGTTCAAAGAGATCTAGTTTATCGTGGAGGGGGGCAGGGGAGTCACAAGAGCAAGACATTGAAGCAGATGGGTACAATGCATCCATGGTCAGGAAAAAAGACAATGTTGGCGCTCAACTAGGTGTCTCCTTTCTAATTCAGTCCAGGGCCCCAGCCAATGGGATGGTGCTATGCTTATTTAGGGCAGTCCTTGGCAACCTTCCAGCATCTAGAAGAATCAGGAAAGAACCTTTCCTTCCCTTGCACCTTCCGAGAGAGCCGGTCCTTTTTATTCCTGCATCTTGGACTCTTGGTGCTAAGAATGAGAGGACTCTTACCTATCACCAGTTAGGAACTAGGACCACATTTTTTTAACCTTTTTTCTGAGCTTTCTTTCTATGAAGTCAATTTGTAATTATGGCCAATGTATGTTTGAGCTTCTACAAAAGCCAAGTAGTGGGGTGGTTTCCATACCGCCACTTATAGACGTATTCCCATTGACTCTGGAGGAGGAGTAAGTCAGGGCTTGTCCTGTAAAATAGAAAGTTCTGTGTGACCTCCCAGACACACTTGCTCTGACTTCTCTGCAGTTTCTCCCATTTCTCTGCCTAAGTCACCAGCTTCAAGCTTCCTCCGTTGGGAGACCAAAAGGGCCCTTACATTCCAGCCAGTGTGATGGTAGGAAAGAGGGCCAGAGTAGGTAGGAGCCAACGGCAAAGGTCTCTGCAAAGCAGTGGGGAAACTCAACGCCAACCCCCTCCTCTTTTCTGCTTCCTGATCTCCCTGTTTCCCTATTCCCAGACACACACCCTAATATTCTAAATAAAGTACCACATGAGCTGTTACTTTTGGCTGATCCATCATCAGAGAGTAGATCGGGCTCATACTACACTCTTGACTTCTGAATGGCTAAATGCTCTGTTCTATCTTCACGTGGATTTTGTGGGAGGTGATGTCCACTCTCCTCTTCCTAATCAGAAGGTGTCTGTCAGGTCTCTTGCACAGAGGTGGACGGGATGTGACCCCAGGATGCACAAGCTCTAGAGGCAAGTGTGCCACAGTACCCAGCCCTCACACCTGATGCTGTGGCAGCCAGAGCCTTCCGAATCCATTTGTAAAGCTGGGTTTTAGAAACACAGACACAGAAGTTCATACTTAGTTCTCATTGCATTTTATTTTGGTCAGAATAGCTAGTCATTGACCTCCAGGAAACTTTAAATCATCCAAAATACTTCATCAGCAATATCTCATCAATGTCTGCACCCAAGTTACTACTGAGACAAAAGAAAGAAAGTGCCCTTCTGAGCGGTTATAGGGACATCAGGCAATGTTGGTACAGCTCCATTAAGCAGGGCTTAGTATTTGGGGCTGGAAAATTTTCTGAGTAGTTAAGAGCATTGGTTGCTCTTCCCAAGGACCCAGGTTCAATTCCCAGTACCCACATGGTTGCTCACAATTGTCTGTTCTTCAGTCCCAGGGGATCTGATACCTTCTTCTGCCCTCCCCCCCCCCCGGGTAAAAGGAACACACAAAGACATGTATGCAGGCAAAACAAATACACATAAAACAAAATAATAATTAAACAGAACTTATATGTTTGTAACATCATGCTGAGTGCTACTGTAATCAAACAAATATGGAACGCTTGGTTCTGGACATGAGTTTCTGCAAACATTCAGGAGAGGTTGGGAAGTTATAGATAGGGATTTGGAGAATGAAAACGGATGGAGACAGGGAATCCCCCCCCACCATGTGTGTGTGTTTTCAACATAAAAATATCAGTATTGGGTAAAGTCATGAGAAAGAACACAGTCACACAGAGAAAGATAAACATCAGGAAAGCAATGGTGGACTCTGCATTAAGATATAGATAGGAAGAAGATGCCCACCAGAGAGCAGGCAGAGAGGTTAGAAGGGGACCCTGCCAGAAATGGTAACTCAGAAGCCTGACATCAGTGTTTAAACCTGACCAAGCTTGTGTCTTCTATGACTCAAAGAGTTAAGGGAAAGGCTTTAGTGATTTCTGAATAAACAAAAACAATCACAAGTTACCCATGACCGTGGAGAACCTCACCAACATGCAAGGCTTCCTACTATAAAGCTAGACTGAACTCCCTAGACTCCTATGTCATTAGCAGAGCTAGAAATTATCTTCCTATCCATCAATCGAAAGAAGAAAACATAATAAGAAAGGCATCGGGAAGAAAGTGTCTAATGCATCTTGAGTTTTGAGAGGGGCAGCCTTCCTTGCATAATTTCAGGGCCATCTGTGTCCCCAGGAAGCACAGTTGCCCTCCCCGCCCCCAACAGCATGGACAGATAGAAATCTCTCCCTGTCAGCATCTTCAGCACGGTTAAGTAGAAACTACACAGTTGAGGGGAGGGGGATCTCTGGCAACAAAGGAAAATGTGGGATCTGGATTTTAGGATTAATAATTGTGGGTGTAACTGGACCTCAGCATCTGAAGGATGGCTTCACAATGGGAGAGATACTGTTTGGGGTCCAAGAAAGAGCAATATGAATCTCCACAAGTCTCGCCCTGAGACACCAACCCGAGTCAACAGACCATGAGAATTCTTTACTTCTGATGCTAAACTTATTTCCCAGGACTGGGCTAAGAACCCTCTGGGTACCTCCTACAACTTCTGTTCCCCACCACACTGCCTTTGCCACTGAGTTAAGCTTGCTAGAAACAGCAACTTGGTATTTCTCCCCTGTCTCCTCAGCCCCCATCAAAAGACACGCTTCACAAATGCATGAGCAAAAACGAGACAACAAATACCAGAAAGTCCTCTACCCACCTCCTAGGAAAAGTCTCCCTTGTGTTAACTGAAGTCCCCTTAAAGGAGCCACACATACACTGGACATTCTACAAGGCTGACTGACTGGTTAGAACCTCAGGGACTGTGGAGAGGTTGGGGTGTGGCACGGAGGCTGTTCCAGCTCCCTTCATAGCTATTCCCTGCCCACCTTCGTGAGTAACCTAACATGTTTGTGTTAATTAAGTTCTCTGGAAACATACAAACAGACCTCTAGATTCTACCAACTAAAAGCCAAGAATGCCATCAGGCAGCATCTGAGTGCTGCTGAAAAAATGTCCCCACGTTGCTGTAATCCGCCTTCCCGATGCTTCTGCTGCGCATTGCTGTAATCCGCCTTCCTGATGTTGCTGTAATCTGCTTTCCTGATGTTGCTGTAATCCGCCTTCCCGATGCTTCTGCTGCGCATTGCTGTAATCCGCCTTCCTGATGTTGCCCCCAGAGCATTTTAAAAGCATCTTGATTTATGGCTTTGTTCTGTTACTATAAAAACTTCATAAAACAGAAAATAAAAATAAAAAAATCTTCATAAAACTGTCAAGACATTAGAACACTGAATTTGGGGTAACCAGGACATATGTTTCCAAGCAACAATTGATCCTACTTGGCTCTAAAATGAACCTCTCTCATCCCCTTGAGGTGACAGCTGTGTTTTCCATCACTGCTTGAGGTTTCTCCATCTTAGCTATGGACAACACGGTGATCAGTGTCTCCTGAGACGAGACACCGCCTAGTCTAAATACTATCTATTTCTGTGCTTCCCAGTGGTTGGTGTGGCTTCTGCGGGCGCCAGATAGGGTGAGGGATGGGGGACTCAAGCGTAGACAGGGGAGCAAGCATGATATTACCAGGAGACCTTAGCTGAACTGTTCTTGGAGCCAAGCTAATAAACTCTCCTTCCAACACAATTCCCACTTCCCCACTTCCAGAAGAGAACATGGAGACATTAGTAATCCAACAAATGACCTCGGGCTAATTAAATCAATAGTCTCTGCAAATTAGGTTTTTAAATGAAAGTGTTTTAAAGCCCTTAAAAAAAAAAAAACTTGGATTCATTCCTATGGGGATAACATTTGAGATAAATTAGCAAGAAGGAGAAAGAAAGGAAAAGAAACAAACTCATCTTCAATTGTCTAAATAGTCAACTGCCATTTGGAGACGCTAGCTGAGTATGTAGCCACTCTCTTCTCTTCCACCGAAGCCTCGGAAATGTTTTCTTGGTGGCAGCACCAACCTTGAGGGAATAGATGTGGAAAGCAGGAATAGAATTTGGTTTTTGATACTAAATGTGTATTCTCAGAAATCATTGCAAAGAGTAAGCTCAGGAGCATCCCTTTGCCACAAAGGGGAAGAAAATCCAATGACTGTTCTGTTGGCTCTGGACCAAGGGTCAATAGCCTTGAATGTGTTGACCTTAAGCAAGACTCTTACCCTTTCTGAGCTACAATTTCGTGGTGAGCCCACAAGTATTATACAGTGCATGTACAGCTGGCAGATCTGTCGGCCCGTCCAGGGGAAATGTATACGGACACTCCACCTGGAGAACCCGTTTTTTCGCAGAGCTACAGGGACACCTGTCCTTTGGATGTGTCCCTGTCAGTTCTGTAGAAATCTTGTGAAATCACGGTATTTCTCCCTTCTATAGTATCCCAGTAGTATATAAGCCTGACTTTTCCTGAAGGGCAACAGGATACCTCCCCCCACACACACCAAGAAGCCCTGGTGAGAAAAGGGCTCAGACAAGCCTTTGTTCTCATAGCCAAAAGTCTACACAAAAATAGTCCCCCATAGACTTTCTTTATTGGCAGTAGTCACTGATAAGAAAGGAGCCTCAAACAGGAGGTAATATGTCTGCTCTACAGCAGACTCAGAAAGTGTGATCTCTGGTCTTCTGCTCTGACTTAACAGCTTCTAATATTCTGTATTTACCCTTCACCTTGGTCTCAACTAACATAAGATCATAGCTCAGGAAATTAACTGTTTATACAGGGAAAAGGCCTGAGTTGCTAATACTAGCTTCAGAGAAAACAATTCTCACCTGGACACCCTGCTGGAGTCAAAAGCAAGGTCCCCAGAAGAGATTTCTTTTTTTAACTCAGCTAGCTAGATTCTAATGCAAATCAAGCCTGTAGGTTAGTATAGCTACCAAGGCTGTGTTTCCAGTCCAGGGGAACTTCACAGCTACGCCCACGCTGAGACTTAAGGTGCCTCCTTGCCAGATCCACCAGTTTCTTGTGACTCTGTGAAAATGCATGCTTGATACTATTGTTACTGTCTAAGGAGATTGCTAACTTGCCTGGATGCCTATATAAACTGAAGGTTTTGTGGAGATCACACCTCACCCTCAGCCTTATGCCCTTACCTCTATGTTTTTTCTTCTTCTCCCTTTTTTAAAAAAAATCTTTCCCCACGGAATAAAGAAACACGCAGGAAAAAACGTGCCTAAGTCAGTAAGTTTGTTTTACCCCTCAGATCCGGTTCCCAAGCCAGCTTTCGCTTGTTATAGAAGTCCTGTTCTGAACCCCCAAAGAGTGCTGAGGCTGGTGCTCAGTGCTCCCGATATAATTTGTTCATGAGTGTGTGTGTGTGTGTGTGTGTGTGTGTGTGTGTGTGTGTGTGTGTGCGTGCGCATGTGGCGGTTAGTTTTTCTCAATTTGTCCAACCGGAGTCACTTGGGAAAGGGGAAGCTCAGTGAAGAAATGACCTCCATCAGATCAGCCTATGGACATGTCTGCAGGGCAATCTCTTGATTAATGACTGACAGGAGAGGACCGAGCACTTTCACCAGACCCAGCTGCTTCCTTAATCTGGGACCTCTCCACCAGCAGACGGTGAGAAACAGACCTCTGTTATCTATGAATCACCCTGTCTTAGCTATGATAACAACCCCAACAGACTGAGAGATGGCCACAGCCCAGCTGCCATCAGGGCTTGTGTCTGTATGAACTCAGGTTACCTACGCCCCTTGCTTTCAGCTCCTGCTAAATCCTGTAGAAGATCCTCCTTCCCGCTTTGCATTTTAATTATTATTTAAGATGTCTTCAAAGATCAAGATAAGGAGGAATAAAGATCCTTCGAAACGCTTTGTACTTTCTGCTCACTCAGTCATTCTGAAGTGTACAGCACTCACGGGTCGGGGAGAAGGGACTGCGTAAATCTGAGAACCAGGACCACCAGCCATGTGCTTCACCGTATTTGCAGGAAGCTGGTACAGTGCTTGGTTAACAAAACAACAACAATAACAACAACAACAGGAACAAACAAGACAGCCAACAAGGAAGCTGCAGTCTGAATGAAATGGCAGAACTGACCCAAACACACTGCTCGCTGCTCAAGATCAGGTGGTCATTTCTGGGCCAGTGTGCGTCCATTTCTCACACAGACACAGGGCTTGCTGTACACAGTGCACTGCACTTCAAAGGCTGTTGCTAGGGCGTTGGTTCTTCTCCTTCAGACTCTGACTTCCAAAGGTACAAGGACGGCGGCTTCTTTCTTTCATTTCTATCTATATTCTTGGTTTTCTTTTCACTCAACCTATAAATTTCCTTGGAACACATGGCCCAGGGTCACCAAGCCCTGGTGGAGAGTTTCTGTCCCAGCATGTGGCTTCACCAATCACCACTACCCTGTATCTTATTTCAGTTGCCAGCCCTTTAATCATCCCTTCTGTCGGGGAAGTTTGGCTCATAGGTAAATCAAAGCGGCTTCACAGGAAGTCAGGGACAGTCTCGCTTCCTGGGAGAACTTCGCTTTGCTGATTCATCGCTGCCTCAGTCATAAACAAGGTCACTGTCAGCACCTTTCACCTCGATGAGAAATTCAAAATTTCTTAGGGAAAAGTAGCCCTGTAGGCAAAGAAATCTTATCTCTTCTCCTGGGACCCCCCAAGAAATTTCCCCATCATAAATTTATCCTGGTTAACCCAAGGAGCCTGTGGTTTTTGATTTGTGTGACCAAACATCTTAAATCTCACTGCTAACTACAGGTACCTAAATCAACTGTTTTTGCTGACAAGAGCCAAAATTCTGGAAGGCCCAGACTGGGAGGCAATTTTTTCCCTTAGCTTTGCCGTTTCCCACCAGGGCTATGGCATGGATGTTTCACTTCTGACTACTTGTTTATTTGCACACAAGGATGTGGAAGTGCACAACTTGTACACCATTTACCCTGAGCATCTGAGCAGGCAGCAAGAACCTGGAGGCCAAGAGCGGGGGGCGGGGTTTTGGGGTCTTCTGGAGACTACAAACACATGGAGCCAAATGTGTTCTCCAGTAACACTTGCTGCACACTTCAGGGCTCTTTACCCCTCACTCCAAGGAGCCCTGTCTATTTGCCTTGAGCCCCGGAGCAGCTAGTGACTGCCTCCATGGAGAGAGACTCTGGAAATGCTGCCAAGTGACTTCCAGGGCTACTGGAGTCTGCTGTTACTGTAACAATGTATCCAGGGTGGGCTACTTTACAGACAGGAAGTTCATTCAACTCAAGGGTCTAAAGATCTATCCCAGCAGCTGTTCAGTCTGGTGACGATGTCATGCAGGATTGCACAAGGAAGGAGCAACAGAGAGATGTGGGGCTTTAAAGCAACCCTAGAACTCGGGGCTCCCCATGAGGGTCCCTTAACCATTTCCACCTTCCATACGAACAATAAAGCTGCCAACACACAAACCTTTAGGAAGCTCGAGGCGTATCCAACTCGCAGCAAGGACTGTGTTTTTTTTTTTTTCTCAAACACAAGTCATGGAGGCTCTCGAAAGCCAGCTGCCACACTGCCTTAAAGGCCAGACCCAGGAAGTGAGTTCCAGTCCAGAGTCCCAGATGAGATTTCAGAAACATCCAGCATCAACCACCAGAGCAAGCAAGCAAGCAGATTAGAGGATGAGCAAGGCAGTGAGTGACCTGACTTCAGAGGTTCCATCCCTGGCCTCTGAGCTTCCCCCACCCCAGAAGATGCTGACTGAGGTGCACACGGCAACCCATACCAAGTCCTGGGCAATTGCAGATTCATGAGCAATATAAGGAGTTCGGTTTCCGCCACTAAATTGGGGTGGTTTGTTTGCACAGATGAAGCAAACAGAACAACATGGAGGCTGGAGAACTGGACAGCTCAAAGTAGAGCAGCCAGGCAGAATAGGTAGGAACGTGGAGCTAAACCATCCAACTGTTCTAGGGACCACTGCATACTATAAAGAGGAGGGTGGGAAGAGGCTGACATGCTAACCCTGCAGCCAATGTTAACAAAAGCTTCTTTCTGACCAAGAACTTGAGAGACATTTGTAACAGGAGCCAGAGGAACACCAAAGGATTTCGGCCACATTTCCATCCTGAGCCCCTTTCAGTGGCAAACCACACTTCCAATTTCCCAAGTGTCTCCAGGGGCAAAGAGCTCACTTGTCTTCCACCTGTCCAAACGTTCAGAGGTTGCTAGATCTATAGTTCAGAGTGTTCCTCACATTGATTTATTCTCAGCTCTTGCTCTTCTGGGCTGACTCTCCCATGCCGGTGAGGACATCCCTGGGCTTGACAGAGCAGGATGTCTTGATACATACACATCTGCTACGGAACATGAGGAAGAGTGGAGCCAAGAGAAAGAGGCAGGGGAGGACATAGAAGAGAGGGGGGAGGGGCAGGGGAGGGGCAGGGGAGCGGAGAGGTGGGAGCAGGAAGCAGAGAAGGAAGCGGTGGATAGGAAACAAAGGCTACACAAGGACGCACAGGAGCAGGGCCCAGAGGCTGGTGCCCTGTGGCTTGTGTACCGCCTGGCTAGTCATGGTGGACTTCCTAAGCACGGGGGGGGGGGGGGGGGGGGGGGGGAGGGAGGACACTAGCATGTTCCCCCAAACAGATTGTCTCATTAGCCAAAGTTTTCACGCGACAGGAGGGGTAGCTCCAGACTCGGGGCGGGGGAGGGGAGGCATTTGTCTGCTTTGTTGTCTGACCCTCGCCTAAGTGACTGACTTTTTGTTGCTCTAAAAGGTGATTTTGTACATCCTCAGGGAAGCTGGAGTACTCTTCGTCAAAGGCCATGATCGCAGGAACAATTCCTGCTGCAACTCGCTGTAGAAAACACGCTAGAAACCTGGGTGAGTGGTGCAGGGAAGTGAACCAGGCAATGACATGATGCCTACATGCTGGAAAACGGAACCACAGAGAAGACGGAGACACTGCTGCATATAGTGGCAGGGAAAGAAGCGGCTCTGTAGAATAAAATAAAGCAATACAGAGTGAAGTGGCACACGAGTGAACTGGGTAATTGTGCTCAAGAAAGAGCAGATGCTGTGGGAGGTGTCGAGAGTTGCACACAGGGAATAGAAGCTGTTAAAAAACATTTTCAAATGCCCACACTCCAGTCAGCTCTGCTACACGATGTTCATCTGAAAACACAGAGTGCCTCCAACCCGTGTAATATATTGGGGGACATGTTGGGTACAATAAGAATCTTCCATTTGCTCATGATGAGCTTTATTTTCCCACAAGAAACACTAAGTGACTGCAGAAATCGGCTTCCAGCTTAGCTGAGCACCATAGGAACACACAACACGCACATGTACACACACATAAACATATATACATGACACATTCTTGTCCCCTCAAGGAACTCCTGCCACCCTAGTTTGCCTTGTAAGGGCTACAGATCCACAGCTGCTGTGACCTTCAACCCCAAGGAGCCTTAAGCCATCCTCACCACATTCCCATAATTCACAGCTCAGATCTTTTCAGCACCTGTGTCCACAGGCACAGGTGTTCTCAAGGTGTTCTTCAGGAGTTCTCAAGGTCAAGGGTCACACTCCTCTGACACTTGCTCCTTGGGTCCCTGCTCCTTAGCTGATGCTCTGTGGATCTAAGCATCTCTAGAGCTTAGCAGGCTCTAGAAGGAAAACAGGAAAGATTCCTGTAGTATCCATGCGCCACCTAACCACTGAACATTGTGGAATGATCTACTGTTATTTATCATCTGCCAACTTCTCAACTATGCCACTAATGTTTCAGAGAGCTACTCCTATAATCCATCCTTCACAGAAGCCCTGGTAATGCTTAGGAAAATACCTGCAGCATTGTAACAGAATTGCAGACCCTGGTAGTGATTTGGGAGAGGAACTACAGTCTTGCCTCTTATTTATTTATTTATTTGTTTGTTTGTTTGTTTAACATTTTTATTGAGCTCTACATTTTTCTCTGCTCCTCTCCCTTCCTCTCCCCCACCTTCACCCTCTCCCAAGGTCCCTATGCTCCCAATTTACTCAGGAGATCTTGTCTTTTTCTACTTCCCATGCAGATTAGATTCGTGTATGTCTCTCTTAGTGTCCTCAGTGTTATCTAGGTCCTCTGAGATTGTGGTTTGTAGGTTGGTTTTCTTTGCTTTATGTTTAAAAACCACTTACGAGTAAGTACATATGATAATAGTCTTTCTGGGTCTGAAGGGGTGTGGTTGATCGGCAGTTATGATTAACCAGACTAGCTTTAATATATAATATTCAGCTTTAATAAAGGAAAGAAAAGGGAACTTACAAATCCAAGGTTCCAGCGAGGAGCGCAGGAAAACAAAGAGAAGGCAGGCCACAGGCCAGCAAGATTTTATAAGTAAATATTAGCCTAAGGGGGACACGCCTTACAAACAAGGTGACTGGCTGGGCTTCCCCTTCACTGGGTCTGAGTTACCTCACTCAATATGATGTTTTCTAGCTCCGTCCATTTCCTTGCAAATTTCAAGATGTTTTTCTGCTGTGTATACTCCATTGTGTAAATGTACCACATTTTCGACATCCATTCTTTGGTCAAGGGACATTTAAGTTGTTTCCAGGTTCTGGCTATGACAAACAATGCTGCTATGAACATAGTTGAGCGCATGTCCTTGTGCTATGATTGAGCATCCTTTGGATATATACCCAAAAGTGGTATTATTGGGTTTTGAGGAAGATTGTTTTCTAATTTTCTGCAAAATTACCACACTTATATCCAAAGGAGCTGTACCAGCTTGCACTCCCACCGGCAATGCAGGAGTGTTCCCTTTACCCCACATCCTCTCCAGCATAAGTTGTCATCAGTGTTTTTGATCTTGACCATTCTTACAGGTGTAAGATAGAATCTCAGAGTTGTTTTAATTTGCATTTCTCTGATGAACTAAGGATATTGAACATTTCCCTAAGTGTTTTTAAGCCATTTTTGATTCGTTTATTGGGAGTTTTCTGTTTAGGTCTGTACTCCATTTTTCATTGGATTATATGTTCTTTTAATGACCAATTTCTTGAGTTCTTTGTATATTTTGGAGATTAGACCTCTGTCTAATGTGTGGTTGGTGAGGATCTTTTCCCATTCTATAGGCTGTCAGTTTGTCTTGTTGACAGTGTCCTTCGCTTTACAGAAGCTTTTCAGTTTCAGGAGGTTCCATTTATTAATTGTTTCTTCTCAGTGTCTGTGCTGCTGGGGTTATATTTAGGAAGTGATCTCCTGTGCCAATGCATTCAAGTGTACTTCCCACTCTCTCTTCTATGAGGTTCAGTGTGGATGAATTTATGTTGAGGTCTTTGATCCATTTGGACTTAAGTTTTGTGCATGGTGATAAATATGGATTTCTTCTTCTTCTTCTACATGTTGATATCCAGTTATGCCAGCACCATTTGGTAAATATGCTTTCTTTTTTTCCATTCAATATTTTTTGCTTCTTTGTCAAAAATCAGGTGTTCAAAAGTGTGTGGATTAATACCTGGTTCTTTGATTTGGTTCCATTGGTCCTCCTGTATTTTTATGCTAATACCAGGCTATTTTCAGTACTGTAGCTCTGTAGTAGAGTTTTAAGTCAGGGATTGTGATGCCTCCAGAAATTCTTTTCTTGTACAGGATTGTTTTGGCTATGCTGGATTTTTTGCTTTTCCATATGAAGTTGAGTATTGTTCTTTCGAGGTCTGTGAAGAATTTTGCTGGGATTTTGATGGGCATTGCATTGAATCTGTAGATTGCTTTTGGTAAGATTGCCAGTTTTACTCTGTTAATTCTACCTACACAAGAGCCTGGGAGATCTTTCCACTTTCTGGTGTCTTCTTCAATTTTTTCTTCAAAGACTTAAAGTTCTTGTCATACAAGTCTTCCACTTGTTTGGTTAGAGTTACTCTGAGATATTTTATGCTATTTGTAGCTGTTGTGAAGGGTGTTGTTTTTCTGATTTCTTTCTCAGCCCATTTACTATCTGTGTTCAGGAGGGCTAGTGATTTTTTTATGAGTTAATCTTGTATCCTGCTACATTACTGAAAGTGTTTATGAGTTGTAGAAGTTCCTTGGTAGAATTTTTAGGGTTTCTTGTGTAAATTATCATATCATCAGCAAATAGTGAGAGTTTAACTTCTTCTATTCCAATTTGTATCCCCTTGATCTCCCTTTGTTGTCTCATTGCTCTAGCTAGGAACTCAAGAACTATATTGAATAGATAAGAAGTGAGTGAGCAACCTTGTCTTGTTTCTGATGTCAGTGGGATCACTGTGAGTTTCTCTTCATTTAGTTTGAAGTTGGCTGTTGGCTTGCTGTATATTGCCTTTATTATGCTTAGGTATGTTCCTTGTATCCCTGCTCTCTCCAAGACCTTTATCATGAAGAGAATTTGTATTTTGTCAAAGACTTTTTCAGCAGCGAATAAGATGATCATGTGGTTTTTATTTTTCAGTTTGTTTATACAGTGGATTACATTGACAGATTTTCATGTCGAACCATCCCTGCATCTCTGGGATGAAGCCAACTTGATCATGGTGGATGATGGTTCTGATGTGTTCTTGGATTCGATTTGCCAGTATTTTATTTAGTATTTTTGCATCAATGTTCATGAGTGAGATTGGTCTGAAATTCTCTTTCTTAGTAATGTCTTTTTGTGTTTTTGGTATCAGGGTAATTGTGGCCTCACAAAAAGAGTTTGGCAATGTTCCTTCTGTTTTTATTGTGTGGAACAATTAGAGGAGTATTGGTACTAGCTCTTCTTTGAAAATCTTGTAGAATTCTGAGCTTAAACCATCTGGCCCTGGGCTTTTTTTTTTTTTCTTTTTGGTTGATGACTGTTTCTATTTCTTTAGCAGTTATAGGTCTGTTTAATTTGCTTATCTGATCTTGATTTAATTTTGGTAATGGTATTTATTCAGAAAGTTGTCCATTTCTTTTAAATTTTCCAGTTTTGTGAAGTAGGGTTTTTGAAATATGCCCTGATGATTCTCTGGATTTCCTCCTTTTCTGTTGTTATGCCCCCCTTTTTAATTCTAATTTTATTAATTTGGATATTCTCTCTGCCTTTTGGTTAGTTTGGATAAAGATTTTTCTATTTTGTTGATTTTCTCAAAGAACCAACTCTTGTCTCATTGATTCTTTGTATTGATTTCTTTGTTTCTATTTTGTTAAAATCAGCTCTCAATTTGATATTTCCTGCCGTCCAGTGAGCTTGCTTCATTATGTTCTAAAGTTTTCAAATGTTCTGTTAATTCACTAGTGTGAGATTTTTCCAGCTTCTTTATGTAGGCGTTTAGTGCTATGAAGTTTCCTCTTAACACTGCTTTCATCGTGTCCCATAAATTTGGGTATGTTGTGTGGTCATTTTCATTGAATTTTAGAGGGTCTTTAATTTCTCCCTTTTAGTTCTTCCTTGACCCACTGATGATTCAGGTGAGCATTGTTTAATTTTCATGTGTTTGTGGGCTTTCTGGAATTAGTATTGGAGTTGAATTCTAGTTTTGAGCCATGGTGATCTGGTAAGATAAATGGGGTTATTCCAATTTTTTTTGTATCTGTTGAAGTTTGTTTTGTTACCAAATATGTGGTTAATCTTTGAGAAAATTCCATGAGGTTCTGAGAAGAAGGTATATTCTGTTCTGCTTGGATGGATATTCTATAGATATCTGTTAAGTCAATTTGAGCCATAACATCTGTTAGCTCTGTTAATTTTTTATCTGACTGACCTGTCCAGTGGTAGAGTGTTGAAGTCTCCCACTATTTGTTGCAGGGTTTAATGTATGATTTAAGCTTTAGAAGTGTTTCTTTACATATGAGGGTGCCCTTGTATTTGGGGCATAGATGTTCAGTATTGAGATTTCCTCTTGATGGACTTTTCCTGTGACTAATATTAAATGTCCTTCTTTGTCTCTTTTGGTTGGTTTTAGTTTGAAGTCTATTTTGTTAGATATTAGGATAGCTACACCAGATTGTTACTTAGATCCATTTGATTGGAATATTTTTTTCCCAACCCTTTACTCTGAGGCGATGTGTGTGTTTGAGGTTGAGATGTGTTTCTTGTATGCAGAAGAAGGATGGATTCTGTTTTTGTATCCAATCTGTTAGCCTGTGTCTTTTTATATGTGAATTGATTTTATTTAAATTAAGGTATATTAATGACCAGTGATTGCTATCTCCTGTTAATTTAGTGTAGTGTGAAGCTGCGGGGCTGCGTCCCGCCACCCGGCTGCCGGCTAACTTTACACCCGAAATAATTACACGGAAACTGTATTCTTTTAAAACACTGCCTGGCCCATAGTTTCAGCCTCTTATTGGCTAATTCTCACATCTTCCTTTAACCCATATTTAGTAATCTGTGTAGCACCACGAGGTGTGGCTTACCAGGAGAGATCTTAACCTGCATCCATCTCGGAGAGGAGAATCATGGCGACTCACCATGGCGACTGCCTGAAGCGTCTCCCCCACTCTACTTCCTTGTTCCCACAATTCTGTTCTGTCTACTCCACCTACCTAATTTCCTGTCTCTTAAAGGGCCAAGGCAGTTTTCTTTATTAATTAACCAATGAAAGAAACATAGACAGATAACTCTCCTCCATCAATTTAGTTTTCATTGTTGGTGATGTTAATTTGTGTGCTTTTCCCTTTTTTGGGATTTGCTGCTCTGAGATCATCAATTATCTCTGTTTTTGTTGATGTAGCCAACTTCCTTGGGTTGGAGTTTTCTTCTAGTACTAGACTTGTATGATAAGAACTTTAAATCTTTGAAGAAAATTGAAGAAAGTGGAGTTTGTGGCTAGGTATTGGTTAAATCTAGTTTTGTTATGAAATATCTTGTTTTGTCCTTCTATGGTGATCAAAAGTTTTACTGGTTATAGTAGTTTGGGCTCACATCCATGGTCTCTTAATGTCTGCTTAACACTTGACCATGACCTTCTGGCTTTCATTGTCTCCAATGAAAAGTCAGGTGTAATTCTGATAGGTCTGCCTTTATATGCTACTTGGCCTTTTTCCTTTGCAACACTTAATATTCTTTCTTTATTCTGTATGTTTAGTGTTTTGATTACTATGTGGCAAGGGGAGGGAGGTTTTTGGTTTTGTTTTGTTTTGTTTTTTATACAGTCTATGTGGTGTTCTGTAAGCTTCTTGTGTCTTCACAGGCATATCTTTCTTTAGGTTGGGAAAGTCTTCTTCTATTACTTTGTTGAATATATTTTCTATGCCTTTGAGCTGGAGTTCTCCTACACCTATTATTCTTAGGTTTGGTCTTTTCATGTTGTCCCTTATTTCCTGGATATTTTGTGTTAAGATTTTGTTAGATTTAATACTTTCTTTGACTGATGAGTCTATTTCCTCTATTGTATCTTCAGTGCTTGAGATTCTTTCTTCCAACTCTTGTATTCTGCTGTTTATGCTGGTATTTGCAGTCCTGATTATTTCCCCATATTTTCCATTTCAAGAATTCCCTCAGTTTCTGTAATGGTGGTAATAATGCATGGTCGTGGTGGTGTTAGTAGCGGTATTGGTATTACTGTCAGAGGTTACTGTTGATGCTAGTACCAATACAGTGTAGTAGAAAGGATGGAGGCATCAGTGGTGGTAACCACGTGGCAAATTGTGTTGCAGTAGTGTAGAGCCTGAATCCACAAATTACTCATCCCCCGCCCCCGGCTTCCATCCAGTCCAAGCCATCATTGCCTCTCGCCAATGGCCTTTCAGCCATCCACTTTGACCTAGTCCTCCCCAGTGCCACCTCATTCTGCACACAGTGACTTTTTATAATGCAGATCATCACCCTTCTGATTCTAGTATTTTATCCACTTCTCATTGGTCCCAGGATCAAAACTCCTAGCCCAAAGGAGGGAGAGCTCCATCCCCACCACGGCCTAGGCTACACGAGAGCATGAAAGGTGAGCTAGACTGGACACAGACTCGTGAAGAGACAGAAATATCCTCAAGTGGTGACTCGCAAGACAGCATCCTGGCCTGCACAGACATGTGCACACATGTGCAGATGTACTCACCAAGGGAACACACACATGTAAACACACATATATACACATTATTTTAAGTGCTTATAAGTTGAAGTCAAGAATACATTGAGAAGATCACATACCATGACACATGATACATGACACATTCCAGAAATGCAGTGGTAGTTCACCCCATCCAAATCAGTAAATGTAATACAACATATGAATAGTCTTAAAAACAGAAGTCACATTATCTCAACAGCTTCATAAAGGCTCTTTGAATAAATTTAGCATTACTTTGTGATTTAAAAGAGAAAAGACTGAAGAAACTTCAAATAGAAAGGAAGACAAAGGGGGAGTCCCGGATCATCTAAAGCTCAACGGAACACATTTTTGTAGTAAATGGGGACTGGATTTAATGGGATGTGCAGAGGTCATTGTACACAGTGGGGAAAGACATACTTTAAATAAGCTTTGTATATATTATACCAGGAAGACCACTGAAACCTTCAAAGTTGCAATGATTTTGTTGGGTAGCCATGTTAGTGTCTCTACTGATTGGGTAGCCATGTTAGTATCTCTACTGAGTTTGGGTATCAGACTTCAATTTTGAATCAAAGCTAAAGGCATTGGCAGCTTCCTGTAAAGTGAGGTTGTCCAATCCTGATTACTGTACATCAGTAATCAGGTTCCGTTGTGCTTAGCTCAGAAAACATCCTTGCCAGTGGATACTGAACATGCATCAACAGGGACCAAACATAGCATACCACTGTTAGTGGAGATCCAGAAAACCCTAACATGAGATGCTGAGCTGATGTAGCACTTGGATAAAGCCTGAACGGCTAGCACAGGTCTCTTGGGAAATTGGGACATAGCTCTAACATCCAGGCATGCCTGCATACATCTACAAATTAGTGCCATCTATGGCCAATGTCCTTTGGAGATTAAATATCAGTCCCTTTGGTCTCTGTGGAACTGGGGAACTTCCATAGTTTTTCTTCTTTAAAGTCCCAAACTATGGGACATGTGACAAAAATACTGAGCCTCTCCAAACTCACCCTCCACCTCGCCATCTCTCAATGAGGTGGCATCCTCATTATCTTCTCTGTGTCAAGAAAAAAAATTTTAACACACCTGGCAAAATTAAGCGAGCAAGGAAGAATTTATTCAAAATGGCTGCAAAAGAGGAGAGAGGTGGACACTTAGTCTGGATTCAGTTGTTCTGAAATAACAGGTATACAGGCTCTCAAAAGCTAGAGAAAGATGGTGTGTGTGTGTGTGTGTGTGTGTGTGTGTGTGTGTGTGTGTGTGTGTGTGTGTGTTGCCTTTACCTCAAAGGGAAAGCAAGCATCTCCCATGGTCACTGCTGGTGGTGGCTTGCAACTTGGAATGAAGTGTCTGCCTATTTAGATTCCCACCCTGCTGGAAAACTGAAGACAAGAACTCTACCCTCCTCTGGTGATGAAGCTGAGAAGAAATGGTTTCAGGTTCCAGAAAATGATGCTCCTGGCTATAACACAGGAATGAATTCTTACGGAGTTACATTTCAAAGGGGAAGGCAGGTTTAGAGTAGCACATTTTTGAAGGTAGCTGTAAGAAAGGGAGGTCAGGGCCAAGGTCAGGGTCAAGGTCAAGGAAGCTTGTGTGAAGTTCAGTCCATCTTAGGGAAGCCTTGGTCACCGTGGTGCCTTCAGTATCGCCTCTTTCCCACACTTGCCGAGGCTTCAGTATAGCATAAGAGCTTGGATCTGGCAGGTGTGTACCTGACATCTTGGGCTTCATTGTGGTGGTTTTATTTTGCTTGCTTTTTGTGAGAAAGGAGAAAGGGGTTGAGGGTTAAAGATGCTGACCCCAGGTCTCTCCTCTACTTGGCTTTTCCTCTGAAATCTGATATCTTACCCTACTGCAGTTCTGCCTGAGATCTTTTATTCAGCGTAAACACCTGTCTCTTTGATCACTTTCCCATGAATGCTTGTCTGCATGGCTCAGTGTGTGTTCCTTAGAGTTGCCTAAAACCCTCTCCTCTCAGCTTTAACTGATCCTCAAGACCTACCTCAAGCCCTGCCATGCTCCAGGAGATTCCGGTGACCTTCACCATTGAGGGGAAATTCCTAATGAGGTTGGTGCTAGGGTCCTGGTCAGTGGAATTGTGTGATCTGCAAGTAGAAGGCAGATTAGGAAAAGAGAAATTAATTTTCCTAAAAACTACCATAGTGTAGGGACTGGAGAGACAGCTCAGTGGGTGAGAATGCTCACCTTTTAGACATGAGGACCTAAGTTCATTCAGATCACCAGCACCCATGACAAGAAGCAGGCTCCTGTTCCTTCAACCCTGTGCTGTGGCTGAGGAGCTGTGGCGGGGGAGGGGGAGTCAGAAAACCCATGTGGTCACTGGCAGACTGTAGTGGCACTTCATTTGCATTTTAATAAATAAAGCTTTCCTGAAGATCAGAGAGTAAAACTGCCATACTGGCCAGCCTTACAGACCAGGCAGCAATGACACTCACCTTTAATCCCAGTAGCCACACTAGCTTGCCATAGAAACTAAGCAGTAGAGGTTCATGCCCTTAATACCAGAACTTGAGAGTATTATAAAATGGGAGGGAACAGCTCTCAGACAGTCTCATTCTGAGATTCCTGGAGGCAGGATTGCCATTTCTGACTGAGGTAGTGTTAAGAGCCAGTAGCTGGCTGTTTTGCTTTGCTGATCCTCAGGCAAACTTTATTTATTAACATACAAATGAAATACCATTACAGCAAATCAGACTAGCTGGGGGGGAGGGCACCTCAGGGAGAGACCCTGTCTCCAGGGAATAAGAAGGAGAGCAATAGAGGACACCCATTAGCTTTCTTCAGCCTCCATAGGTATACATGTGTGTATGTACACAATACACACACACACACACACACACACACACACGCTCAAGAAACTGCCTTAGAAAGGAAAACACATCTGACCCCACCCATGTGGAAGAAGAGGATAATCTGCCTGCCCAGTTGAGAACAGTCTCTCCGTATGTGGCTGGAGAAGAGAAGTTGGCTGTAACTGGCCATTCTTTCCGTTAATTCTCTTGATAACACACCAAGTTTTTCTTTGAATGCATTCATTTTAGCCCGGTGCTTACCAGTCAAGATATTCTGAGCCCGCTCAACAGCAGCCTGCAGCAAAGCAATTATTAATATTATTAACATTTGAATTGACTTCGAATAATATTAAATTCCATCAAGCCATATCACTGATCTTACAGATGTGAGTCATCTACCACCACCCAGCTCTTCCAAGCAATCTGTCCTCCAAGTAAAGAAACGTCTGTGGTCAACGCAAATCAGAGCTGACTGCATTGTTTCTCCCATTTAGATGTGATTGTAGCACCATTAGAGGGAAAATACCCACAGTCAGCTTTCCGCCACCAGTGAAGTCAACCTCAAGCAATGATAGCAGCCAAGAAATCTCCCTTTATTACCAGGCATGGTGTGCAGTATTTGGGGACTCTTGGTAGCAGCAACAGCCGTGACAATGCCGCTAAACTCTATGCCATAGGGCAATGCCACTGGACTTCCCGTGTAAGATGTCTCTGCTCCCCTCAGCAAGCAACACCTCTGAAATCCGCCAGAGTCCAGGAGTTCTTTATATTCCAGGGAACACTCCCTGGGTGAACTTTAATTAGTGGCGGAGTATAAGCCCAGATAAGTCACAGAGGATGACGATTTATTCTTGTGGGTCTTTAATCGATACTCCAGGAACCACCGAAGAGCCAGTAACTCGTTATTTATTGTTTAATTGCTCCTGTTTTATTTTAGCCACAAAGATCCTTTGGGAGGTAGGGGAGGCAGTCCCAGCCCCTGCTGTCCAGAGGGCACTTCGGAAATCACTAGGTGGGCGTCACCTTCTACCCTCCGACTCCCTCTTTCTGCGCATGTCAACTAGCTCTGCCTCCACCACCAGGGCTTCTACCCCAGTGTCCTGGACAGGAAAGGGAGGAAAGGATCAATACAGTTCACGATGGCTAAAATCCTGCTGAGCTGCACTCACACGGGAATGATGGCAGTCTCTTAGACATGAGGAGCCTTAACACTGGGCTTCTGTGATCCAGACGCCCAAATCTCTGAGCTCTTACCTCCTAAAAGGTTCCTTTTGACCCGTTCTTGGTAGACTCGTGGACCTGCAGGAAATATGGCGCTCATCAGATCCATTCAGTACAGAGGCGAGGAACCTCCTTCCAACTCTCCGGCCGCGGGGCACATGGCAAGACAAACATTCCAGCTTTTCTCATCTTGGTTCAGATTCCCTCAATCTGACGCAGGACCAAACCCAGCTCATTCATAATTGTGTCCATTCATAATACTTTCAGTAATATAGCAGGATATAAGATTAACTCAAACAAGACAGTAGCCCTCCTGTACACAGATGGTAAATGGGCTGAGAAAGAAATAAGAGAAACATCACCAGTCATAATAGCAACAAATAGCATAAAATATCTCGGACTAACTCTAACCAAACAAGTGGAAGACCTGTATGACAAGAACTTTAAATCTTTGAAGAAAGAAATTGAAGAAGACACCAGAAAATGGAAAGATCTCCCATGCTCTTGGGTCAATAGAATTAACATAGAAAGAATGGCAATCTTACCAAAAGTAATCTACAGATTCAATGCAATGCCCATCAAAATACCAGCAGAATTTTTCACAAACCTCGAAAGAACAATACTCAACATCATATGGAAAAACAAGAAACCCAGGATAGCCAAAACAATCCTGTACAATAAAGGACCTTTTGGAGGCATCACAATCCCTGACTTCAAACTCTACTACAGAGCTACAGTACTATGAACAGTCTGGTATTGGCATTAAAATAGACAAGAGGACCAATGGAACCAAATAAAAGACCCAAATATTAATCCACACACCTTTGAACACCCGATTTTTGACAGATAAGCCAAAAATATCAAATTGAATAAAAAGCATATTCAAAAAATGGGGCTGGATATCAACATGTAGAAGAATGAAAATAGACCCATATCTATCACCATGCACAAAACTCAAGTCCAAATGGATCTAAGACCTCAACATAAATCCATCCACACTGAACCTCATAAAAGAAAAAGTGGGAAGTACACTTGAATGCATTGGCACAGGAGACCACTTCCTAAATATAACCCCAGTAGAACAAACACTGAGAAAAACAATTAATAAATTGGACCTCCTGAAATTGAAAAGCTTCTGTAAAGCAAAGGACATGGCCAACAAGACAAAACAACAGTCTACAGAATGGGAAAAAAATCTTCACTAACCCAACATCAGACAGAGGATTGATCTCCAAAATATACAAAGAACTCAAGAAATTGGTCATCAAAAGAACAAATGATCCAATAAAAAAATGGAGTACAGACCTAAACAGAGAAATCTCAACAGACAAATACAAAATGGTTGAAAGACACTAAAGGACTTATGCTCAACATCCTTAGCCATCAGAGAAATACAAATCAAAACAACTCTGAGATTCTATCTTACACCTGTAAGAATGGCCAAGATCAAAAACACTGATGACAACTTATGCTAGAGAGGATGTGGGGTAAAGGGAACATTCCTGCATTGCTGGTGGGAGTGCAAGCTGGTACAGCCCCATTTGAATATCAATATGGTGATTTCTTAGAAAATTAGGAAACAACCTTCCTCAAGACCCAGCAATACCACTTTTGGGTATAAACCTAAAAGATGCTCAATCATACCACAAGGACACGGGCTCAACTATGTTCATAGCAGCATTGTTTGTCACAGCCAGAGCCTGGAAACAACCTAAATGCCCCTCGACTGAAGAATGGATAAGGAAAATGTGGTACATTTACACAATGAAGTACTACACAGCAGAAATAATATAATGACATCTTAAAATTTGCAGGCAAATGGGTGGATCTAGAAAACATCATATTGAGTGAGGTAACCCAGACCCAGAAAAACAAATAGCATATGTACTCACTCCTAAGTGGCTTTTAGACATAAAGCAAAGAAAACCAGCCTACAAGCCGGGCGGTGGTGCTGCATGCCTTTAATCCCAGCACTCGGGAGGCAGAGGCAGGCAGATCTCTGTGAGTTCGAGGCCATCCTGGTCTACAAGAGCTAGTTCCAGGACAGGCTCTAAAAAAAAAAAAAAAAAAAAAAAAAAAAAAAAAAAAAAAAAAAAAAAAAAAGCTGCAGAGAAACCCTGTCTCTAAAAACCAAAAAAAAAGAAAAGAAAAGAAAAGAAAACCAGCCTACAATTCACAATCCCAAAGAACCTAGAAAACAATGAGTACCCTAAGAGAGACATACATGGATCTAATCCACATGGGAAGTAGAAAAAAACAAGATCTTCTGGGTAAATTGGGAGTGTGGGGACCATGGGAGAGGGTTGAAGTGGGGGAGAGGAAGGGAGGGGAGCAAAGAAAAATGTAGAGTTTGATAAAAATCAATTTAAAAAAAGAATCCTGCTGTCTATGTCTGACTATGAGGGGCTCAATCCACCCCTCTTCAACACACACATACACACACACACACACACACACACACACACACACACACACTATACTTAAGAGGACTTCTTTGGAGGAGACCATAAGAGAATGGCATTATTCAGACAGAGAACAGTATTTATGATTTATGGTACTTCTCTGGGCAGTCAGAGCTGACCTAGGCCTGCCTTATTCCAGAGACCCATTCTCTCTCGTCCTCTGCCCTGCCATTCGGAGCCAATCCTGCCCCTCAGCTCTCATTATCTCCCCCTGCCTGCCTTCCCTCTGCAGAACCTGCTCTCAAGATACTACCCCTTCCCCCATTCCTCTTTCCAAAATAGCAGTGCCTATCCCCTCTCGATGGGTATCTGGAGTGCTATCTTTCACTTTAGGAAAAGGAGCTGGTGTCCAGATTTGTTGAGACAGAAGACCAGGCTTCCCCATAGCTCCTAACTAGGCCCTGCTCTGCCCCCAATCTACCCTCTTCTTCAAGGATGCCTGATGATATAGGAACCACACCCAGAACCCCTATAGTGGCCACTGTAGTTGGCTAGAGCCAAGAAGGCAGTAGCAAAATTGGGATTTTAATAATAATAATAATAATAATAATAATAATAATAATAATAAAAAGATGCCAGCACATCACTAGGTGCCAAGTAACCCAAAGTGCCTTTCAACAGACCAGTGCTGGCATCAATATACCATCTTCATGAGACTCAGCTCAGCACGTGCCACTGTGGGGTATGCCATGGCTTCTTGGAGAGAGAAGGGGGCTTTGTGGTGCTGTGACAACTCCCCCACTCCCACCCTCCCCCCACCGGCTCCCAATGCTCACCCTCAGGCAATTGGACAGCAAAGTCATCTGGACCATGCAGACAGATGGGCACTCATGCCTCCTGGGGCCAGAGGGCATAAGTGTTGAAAAGGCTTTGACCCCACAATTCACACAGCCAGACCAGGAAGTCTTGCCAGCTCACACAGCCCTGAGTGGGGTGTACCTGTTCACCATACCGTGAGAATCTCCTCTGAGAGTGGGGAACCAGGCACTCTGGGGAAGATAATCCCTGGAAAAGTATCATGATCCTGACCATCTGGAGAATATATCTTTGAACGTGTGCGTGTGTCTGCACAAATAAAATTCCCATAGTCTTTAAGACCCACTGAGTGGAATTACAAGCTCCCTCTGTCTGCAGGGGCCAACCTCACTGTGTGTTTAACTAGGGTAGTCTGGTTGGCAGCACTTGTACTTGTGGACTATCGTCTTCCCCAGTTTCTACTCCCCCACCCTGCTCCCTGAGGTTATATGTAAGAGCAATGGAGGAGAGGCCAGGAGCTTTCTGTGGGAAGACACAGACATGCCACACCTGGAGAGGCTCCGTCTTCCACAGGAAGAAGCCGCTGCCTCCTGGGCAGGACTGACATCACAACACAGAGTCTGGAATTGGAGAGCACAGAATTACCGCTCTGTTTATGCTGCAAAGGGACCTGTTTATTATCGGCCGTTGCTGGGGAAATGTTGCAATATATATTTTGCTGCTGTTAGTCTTCAGAACTCACAGGTCATTTATCAATTAAAATAATTTGTCCAGTGAATTGGCCACATTTGTCACAGGGCCAGGCGGGCGCTTTGGGGACGCTGACATTTCTTCCACTTGTGTGCATTTATGACCCTATTGTTCTGGCCCTGGGGTGTGAGTGTTTTTCTGGTGACTGCCTTGGAATTGTTAGTTATGCCTCAGGCAAATGGGAAATGAAAAATACATTAGAAGGCACACACTCGGGCTCAATCAGACACCAGCCCAACGTGGCACTCGGTGGCTGGCAGTACCCAGCACTTCTGAGGAATGGCTCCTAATGCCCCACTGGATAGGGTGGGTACCCACTGATCTGGTGAGTCACTGTGATTGATTGCAAAGTCAGATCACTCCAATTAGCAGCTTCCAGTCATTGGCCAGAACGGAATGGCCAGATGACAAAGAATATGATTCATGGTCCCCAGCAAGCCTGCTACTGGGAATGGGTGAAGACTGGATGCATGAGCTCATGACAGGAAGTACCACATACAGGACCCTGAGCACAGTAGCGGCCCACGGCCCAGTCTGGAAATGAGAAAGCTGAGGCCCAGAAGGGGGACTCCTAGTTGAGGAAAGGGTGTCTCTTTCTAGGACCCTTCAATGGATTCTGGTTATCAATAGCTGGGGACATGCGGGTCTGGTCCAAGCTTCTTATTAAATACAATTACCACACAGGTGGCAGAGAACCAGAAGAGACTCTGTGTGACCTCCCTCTAGAGGGCTGGAGCATAGACAGCTTTAAAGAGACTACCATCTCAGCCTGTGTGACGAGCACCACTTTCGCACACCCCAAGGTGCTAGCTGACCGCTGTCCTGCTCTGCCTTTACTGACTCCAAAATCCTAAAGCCAGACTAAGAGGTCCTTTCAAAGCCCTAGTAACCCTGGAAACCCGAGTTTCTTCAAATTCTCTGTCAAGATTCCCAGATTTAGACGAGCTAGGGCAGACCATTTGGAAGGGTCCTGTTTGCATAGGGATGTTTGTCTAGAAACAGCTCCAGGAGTGGGGGCTTCCTGAAGACAATGGTGTCAGAAACACCCTTATAAAGAAGTGGGGGTGAGGACAGGCACACCTCCGGGAGCTCAGCCAAAGGACTCAGACTTGCAGCCTGGCGCTCTGTACCAGGAGCGATAGTTTGGTCTCTTCTCTGTTCATCCCCATCCTCCTGCCTCAGCCTTTATCCAGCTCTAGAGTTTGAAAGGAGGAATATTTTAGATGCAAAGCCCACTTTGACCAAACAGAGGGCCAAGTGCTCGGATGGAGGGAGGAGCCTTCCAGCACAAGATGAAAACAGAAAGCATTGCTTCCCCTTCCCCTCCAGGGTGGTTCAGTTGTGCCGTGTGCCTTGTTCTACCGTCAGAGCTGAGAACGCTGCTTCACGCTCCTGTCAGTTCAGGGATCAAGTTGGCCCTGAGGCCCTTCTGGTAGTACTTCCTACAGCACACCAGGGTACTTGCCTTGGGTCTTCCCTCACATCTGCTGACAGGATGGAGCTTAGCGAGGCATCACAGGGTCCCACGTTCTTCTGAGACCAGGATGGGAGAGCCACAGAGCCACTCTGCCTTTGTCATTCATCCTCAGCACATACGAGATGTCATAGAACTTTATGGGTACTAAATCAGTTTTAGTGGCCATATGATTTGATTGATCTTGTTAGACCTGACAAGAAATCAATTGGGAAAAATATATGTACCTTCCCGGAATGTGCTCTCTACCTTAAGGTAAAAGGAGAACCTGACAGGAGGAGGGGAAGAGCCACAGAGAGGCCTTATAAATTATCACCAAGCCCATGGCCCTAGGAAAAAGCTAGTTTCTGACCTTCAAAAACCAGGAGGAAATGAGGAAGTCGGAGACGGTGAGGTCCCATAAATCCGGGATGCCACCTGCAGAGACCCAGGAGCCTCAGCAAAGATAGGCTGTAGAGGTCCCTACTGCAAGCCCTGAAGCCAAAAGAATGGCAAGAGAAGCAAAGCAACACCACTGGAGGCTGAAGGGTTGCCAAGGAGGCAGCAACATCAGTACCCAACAAAAGAGGCAGGTTCTCTCTGGACAGCATCATCCAGACCCATCCCTTTCATCTGGGTAATCTCGACCTGCTATCCTCTTGGACTCTCAGTGTCTTCACAGGTATTCTGCCTCCTGCTTCAGACAAGCATAATAACGGTGATGGGCTGTCTTGATATGCGTGTGCTAGGTACCCTCAGGCACTTACAGGCTCTGTGTGTGCTTTATATCCCCACCCCTAGTCATGAAGCCAAACCAGCGTGGATGCTAGAGAGGGGTGAAGTGACTCATAGAAGGAACCGAGGTCAAACACTGAGTCTTCAGCCCAGCCAGCTGTGATGAAGGCGTGCCACGCAACCTTCAAGTCCTCGTGTATAGGATGACCTTGAGTCAGAACCGAACTGCTGGCAAAGGCTTAGGTCTCTGGGATCCTTCCCAGACCCACTAAACAGAGGCCCTTTCTGCGCTGCCTCATCCTCTCTCCCGACCCAGGGAGCTGTCCTGTACATGGGGCCAGCTACCAGAAGACGAGCCTGGCAGTGTTGCCTCTCTTCAGTGCAGCTCTTCACGGGCCCATGCCTTGTCATTTTTCTCACTGGTAAGAAGCCATCTAAGGAAAGAGGGTTTTATTCTAGCTTGTAGTCCAAGAGAATCATTCCATCCTGAGGGTGAAGATAGAGGCAAGAGCAGCAGGCTGGCTGGACAACGTTATATACACACACAGGAAGCATAGAGTGAGCAGGAAGGATGTGTGTTCATGTGCACACGTGCATGTGTGTGTGTGTGTGTGTGTGCGTGCATGCGTGTGTGTGCGCGTACATGCGTGTGTGCGTGTGTGTATGCGTGTGTGTGTGTGTGTGTATGAACTCTGTCGTGACCGGAGAGTGTAAAACAGCACAGCTGCTATGGAAGACAACATTCTACAAAACTAAACACACTCTTTCCACATGACCCAGCAGGCACACCGCTTGGTAATTATCCAAACGCATTGAAAATTTATTTTAACACAAAAATCTGCACAGAGATATTTAGAGAAGCCTTATGCATAATTGCCAAAACCGGGAAGCAAGCACGATCCCCTGCAGCAGGCGAACAGACAGTGAACTGCGGTGCACTCACTCTGGACTATTCTGCGGGTGCTGAGAGAGAAGAGAATGACCAAGCCACAATAAACAGGGTGGATGCTTGTAGTGGTCCAAAAGAAAAGGGCCCCCAAAGAAAGCGGCACTATTAGAAGGCATCCTAGTTAGAGTTTCTATTGCTGGGAAGAGACGCTATGACTTATATATAGAAAAAAACTTAATTGTGGTTGCTCACTGATAGTTCAGAAATTCAGTCCATTATCATTGTGGTGGGACAAGGCAGTGTGCAGGCAGACTTGGTGCTGGACAAGGAACTGAGAGTTCTATATCTTGCAGGCAACAGGACATGGTCTGGGGCACTGGGTGTGGCTTGAGCATATAAGAGACTTCCAAGCCCTTTTCCATGGTGACACACTACCTTCAACAAAGCCACATCTACTCCAACAGGGCCACACCTCTTAATGGTGCCACTCCCTTTGTGGACCATTTTCTTTCAAACCACCACATTCCACTCCTTGGCCCCAAAAGTTTGCAGCCATTTCATAATGCAAAAATGTATTCAGCCCAACTTCAAAAATCCCCGCAGTCTATAACAGTATCAAACTTGTTTAGGATTCTAAAGTTCCAAGTCTCTTCTGAGAGTCATGTGATCTGTTAACTATAATCCCCTATAAAATCAAAATCAAAGGGCAGATCACATTCTTCCAACATATAACGGCACAGGATCTACATCACTATCCCAAAATGCAGGGAAGAGAGCATAGTGAGGAGACAGTGGACCAAAGCAAGATGGAAAGCCATCTGGGCAAAGGGGCCAAACTCTCCACCTCCACACCCGATGTTAAAACGTCCTTCAGATCTCCAGCTCCGTTCAGCTCTCTTGACTGCGACACACTTCTCTCTCTTGGGCTGGCTTCAGTCCCTGTTAGCAGCTCTCCTCAGCAGGTATCCCGTGACTCTGGCATCTCCAACATCTTGGGATCTCCAAGGCAGTCCTGGATTCAGCTTCACAGCTTCATAAAATGCCCTCTCTAGGCCTATATTCAGGTAAATCCCTGACACATTCCTGGCCTCTGCAGCTTTCCTTAGTCACAGAGGCAAATTCTAAAGGCCCTTTCTTCTATCCTTAACTCCGAAACCATGTGGCTGAAGCTGCCAAATACTGCTGTTTGCTGGAGCTAAAACATGGCCCCTTCTTTAGTTACACCTTCAACAACTTTCTGGTTTTGATGATTCCCTTCACTACCTAAGCTTGGCTGTTCCGGAACTTGCTCTGTGACCAGGCTGGATTCAAACTTGGAGATTCACCAGCCTCTGCCTCTGTAGTGCTGGGATTAAAGGTGTGCGCCACCACACCTGGCTCTAAGCTTTTCCTTAATTCCTTTTCACAAATTGGCAATTTAGCTGGGTTGAATTTTGCCCTGAGGTCACCATTCCATTTTATCCCATTTCTTTTTTTATATGCTTTATTGTTTTTAATTGACCTATACATTTTCCCCACTCCCCTTCCTTCTCCTCTTCTACCCTCCCACCCCCCCCCCCACGCTCCCAATTTACTCAGAAGATCTTGTCTTTTTCTCCTTCCTAGGCAGATCTTAGGGTCTTCTTTGTTGTCTAGGTTCTCTGGTGTTATGGGCTATAGGCTGGTTATTCTTTGCTTTATATCTAAAAGCCACTTATGAGTGAGTAAATATTACATTTGTCTTTCTGGATCTGGGTTACCTCATTCAGTATGGTTTGTTTTCTAGTTCCGTCCATTTGCCTGCAAATTTCAAGATGTCATTATTTTTTACCCCTGAGTAATACTTCGTTGTATAAATGGACCACATATTTTATCCATTCTTCTGTTGAGGGGCATCTAGGTTGTTTCTAGGTTCTGACTATTATGAATAATGCTGCCATTTCTTCCATTCTACTTCCTGGTATTCCCTTTCTCCTCAAATGCTAGAGCCCTAGGATGCCTGCTAAGGAGAGCTGCTAACAGGGAGGGGAACCAAGAGAAAGAACTGTGTCCCAGTCAACAAAGCTGAAATGATTAGAGATCTGAAAAGCGTTTCAACATCAGACATGGAGACTTTGGAGTTTGTCCAGCTGGTTTTCCATCTTGCTTTGGTCCACTATCTCCTCACTATGCTCCCTCCCCTATGTTTTGGAATGGTAATATATGTCCTGTGCTGTTATATGTTGGAAGTATGTGATCTTCTTTTTGATTTTGATTTTACAGGGGATTACAGTTAAGAGATCACAGGAATCTCAGAAGAGACTTGGAACTTTAGACTTTTAAATAAGTTTGATACTGTTATAGACTGTGGGGACTTTTGAAGTTGGGCTGAATGCATTTTTGCATTATGAAATGGCTGCAAACCTTTGGGGCCAAGGAGTGGAATGTGGTGGTTTGAAAGAAAATGGTCCACAAAGGGAGTGGCACCATTAAGAGGTGTGGCCCTGTTGGAGTAGATGTGGCTTTGTTGAAGGTAGTGTGTCACCATGGAGAAGGGCTTGGAAGTCTCTTATATGCTCAGGCCACACCCAGTGCCCCAGACCATGTCCTGTTGCCTGCAAGATATAGAACTCTCAGTTCCTTGTCCAGCACCAAGTCTGCCTGCACACTGCCTTGTCCCACCATAAGGATAATGGACTGAATTTCTGAACTATCAGTGAAGGACCCCAATTATTTGTTTTTTAAATAATAGTTGCTGTGGTCATGGTGTGTCTTCCCAGCAATAGAAACCCTAACCAAGACAAGGCTCAAAGCATACCGTCAAGTGGAAGATATCAATTGAAAGGCTATGTATCGATTTCAACTATGTCTTTGGGAATAGGCAAAGCCATGGAGACCATAAAAGTCACTAGTTGTCACAAGAAGTTTGGGGTAGGAGTGAATAGTCAGGATAAGGCAAGAAACTCTTTGTGTGATACTTGGGTGGAAATATATGTTGACATATACATTGAGCATTTGTCCAAGACATTGCATGTCCAACACCAAGAGTAGGACACAGTGAAAAGAATAGACCTCACTTAATTTTTAAAAATGTGATGATTTGGGCTCATCAATATTAATCAATTGCTCCAGTAATGCAAAATGCTAAGAAGTGGAGGATGTGACTCCATAGGGACTGGAAACCTGTGGGGACTCAAGAGTCACTGGTACCTATGGTCTCTAAATAAAAATTAGATTTTACACATGCATACATACACACACACGCAAGTACCAAAATAGAATAGAAAATATTTGGGAAGAGGAGGGCAACTAGAGGGAAGTGGGGGAGGCAAGAGTCGGTGCGAGGGAATCAAGATGGGTCAAAGTGCATGATACACTTGAAGATGTCATTACCAAGCTTACTTTGTATAAAGAATACACACTACTATAAAAATTAAAAATTAATTTTTAAAAACTTACATGGAAGCCTAAAAATGTATTTGGACCACAGGCAAGCAAGCATGACTGTCCTTCAGCAAAGCAGTGTGGCCAGATGCAACGGCATGGTGGAGACAATGAAAGTCACGAAAGTCGGTGTGACAGTGTAGTTTCCTGCAGAGAAGCTTAGGATGATGTCACCACTTTCCACTTTTGAAGTTTATCCAGAAGAGGAGTGTGGGGGAGAACTTGCCAAGTCCTGAATATTTGGCCACTTTTCAGTTACTCCCCTAGGGAGGAAGAGGGTGGAGGGTCTCTCTCTTGCCTTCCCCACCAGCAGGCACAGAGGAGTGTCCTGTCGCCGTGGGTGTGAGAGGGTGCTGTGTCTTTGGTCACTTGGAACAGGCTAAACTGTCTCCCTGTGAACTCCAGCCTAAGTACTAACTACCCAGCCACCAGCAGTGGTGATCTCTCTTGCTCTGCCCCAGTCAGGAATAAAGGTAACAAGTGAGGAGGGACTTAGGAGACAGGGCAAGAGGAAGAAGAGAAGGACCATAGAGGGAGAAGAGTACAAGAAGGGGATGGTAGATGAGAGGACCGGGAGGACAGGAAAAACGGAGGACAGGGAGAGGAGGAAGCGACATGTAGGGAGGGACAAGAGGGAAGAGAGCACCTGCTACAGCCAACCCTTGCTGAGTGCTTACCGTGAGCTCTTAGCATTGCTTTTAATGCACTGTGTACATTATTTTATCTTTTCAATAATCTTATTATATAGTCAGGTGCCACTAGCACATATGTCTGGAAGTGAAATTGCTGGCGATGATGACAGTGATCTGAGAGAGGGAAAATTTGTCAGAAGAGCCTCTGAGGGGGCATGTGGATAAGCGCCCTTCCGCCCCTCCAATGTCTGGAGAACAAAGGAGAACAATAGGCTGAGTTCCCCTTACAGCACACACATCCCATCCCTAGTGCCCTCCTTCCCTGAGGCTCTAAGGCTGAGTTCTCCATCCTCCCAGGAAATTCATCTGCAGAGACCCATGCTGGCTTCTGCAACCACCACTGCTAACTGAATTACAGACTGGGGGCCACCTTGCTCCACCCCATGTCTCCTCCTCCTAGCAGTCCTATCTCCCTTGCAGTGAGCCAGAAGTGGGGGACGCCATGGGTACGGTGCATCTTTGTCAGGCATGCTCTGTCTTAATGATGCTTTTCACTGAGTGACAACCTACTCCTGTCGAGGGATGGCCACCAATTTAGTGCATCAGCACTATGGGTCTAAATCAGTTGCCAAGTGTCAGACGAGGCCATGATATGTCAACCTTGATGGGGGGGCCATACCTGGTTCAGCAGGTGATGTATTGGAGTCGGGCTGTGAGTCTGGGTTACTGGGTAATCCATTTCCACTGACAGCAGTAACTATGCTTTAATGTGTGAAAGACCCTCTTCTGGATGAGGAGTGTTAAATCTCTGAAAGCTGTGTATTTACTTCCCCGGATTATGTATGCACACAGTTGCTCACGCTCACTTCGATGGTTAATAATCCAGTTGAACATGCCATCCTTCCCTGACTCCCTCTCAAGTTTAAGGCTGGAGGACCCCTCATAAATGCCACTTCATTAGGAATCAACGGAAATAACCCAACCAGAAACATTTTTTATTGATGAAGCCTGAACAGAGAAGTATCAAGTTCACTTATCATTTCTCACAGGGGAACGAGACAATGAAATCTTTATTGGAAAATTCCACATGTCAGAAACACACTTCATCTTGTCAGGAGAAGCACAGCCATGAAAATATACAGCCTGCTATGAATAATGGCCACGGAGGAAGGCCCGGCTTGACACACCGGCTCAGCACTTCCCAGTGGCTCTGGGTCAAGTGCCTCTGGTGTTCTCGTCTCTTAGTGACTTCTAGTTGTCAATCGCTCTGAGATTCTAGTCCCTTCCAGAAGCCCTGGGACACTACCGGGTTCTCCTGCAGCTGCCATCAGTGAGACAGGGAGGAGTTACTGGGGTGAGTCTGTACTGGACACACCCTGACACCCTGCTTCCCCGACCTCATGGCTCACAAGTTCTTTTTTAGATGGGGCCCGGATAGCACACCTCCATACCCTCTGTGAGATACACAAACCACAGGTTGCTCCCACTAACTCTAAAGAAGTTCTTGTGAGGATTTCACCAGCAACCCCTTCTCCATTTGGCAGGCACAGTTTGCAAAGAGACAATATGACAATTCACCTCACAGAAAAGATCTGGGTCAAGGCCAAAAGGAGCAATGAAGTCCGCACAACACTTTATCATCCTTATTTGCTTTTGCAAGTTCCTCTCTGCTCCCCAAAACTTGCCATTCCCATGCTACCCTGGTCTGCCTGTCTCCAAGGACAACTGTGAAACCCAATCCCCAAGGGGGGGCGGGTAAACACAGCCCTTCCAGCAAGAGGGGGACACCTAATTTTCAAATTTGACTTCCCAGGTCATCAGCTACTCAGGTAGGAACACCCCCAGTCTTCTGAGGAAGCCGTAAATCAGGAAGAGAGAAAACCTACCTCTTTTTCCCCTGAGCAGGAAGGAATACCTGGCCACAGCACTATGGGCAGGGAAGCTGCGTGCTGTGGGCTGAAGGGCATCCTGGGCATTAGAGGATGTTTGGCAGCATGCCAGGCCTTCACCACCAAATGCCAGGAGCACAACCAAAAATGTCTCCAGAATGGGCCTATAGCTGTGGGAGTCAAACTGCCCCTGATTGAGAATCATCCCAGAGGCTGGCTCCGGTCTAATGCAACAGCACCAAACACTGGTAGAAAGCAAAACCTATGCTCTTTGTAGGAAATATGAACAACATAAAACTAAGTCTAGCTTGCTTACTGTGAAGCTCAATGAACTCCATAATGTCCAAGCGCCCTACATCCAAAGACAGCTCATGGTGGCACATTCTGAAATCCCAGAACTCGAGTCACAGAGGCAGGAAGATCAAGAGTTCAAGGCTCTCCTCAGTTGCTTAGTGAGCTCAGAATGGACTATAGGAGACCCTGACTTAAAAAAAACAAAAACAGAAACACGCAACCGTGCCTCAGCACCCTCGCTGCAACCTGAAAGCCTCCTCTGCCACTCCAATTCTTCAGACAGGAGCAGCCTTTCATACTCAAACTGTTGTTGTTTTTAATAACTCAGGGTTCCCATCACAGTATAATATATGCTGATGTGTATATAAGCATATATATCCATGCCTGTACATGTTCCTATCCAGACTGGGCCTGGACACACACACACATATACATAAATTTAAATCAACTTTATATAACCTGTCAATTTTTTTTGCTCTGTCTTGTATAAATAAACATTTTCCCATGGCACCTTTAATTTTTTAAAATTATACTTTCTGACAATTGAGCAATTCTGACTCCAGAAAAGGCAAATTAGTTAAATTAGTCTGGGTTTTGCTGTGATAACCCCCAATTTCTTTTTAACTTTTTCAAGGCAGGGTTTCTCTCTGCAGTCTTGGCTGTCCTGGAACGAGCTCTGTAGACCAGGCTGGCCTTGAGCTTATAGAGATTCTTCTGCCTCTGCCTCTGCCTCTGCCTCTGCCTCTGCCTCTGCCTCTGCCTCTGCCTCTGCCTCTGCCTCTGCCTCCTGAGTGCTGAGATTAAAGGTGTGTGTCACCACCACCATACAGCTGATAACACCCTAATATTTTATTTGAATATATTTTTAATAATTCTTTGAGAATTACATCATATTCTCTCCCACTCCTCCAACTCCTCCTAGGTCAAAGCCCACCCCCTTATTTCAGCCCAATCTTGTTTCCCTTTTCTTTAAGTAACCCATCCCGCCCAATTTGTTCTGCCCATATATTCCCGGGCATTGAGTCATCCACTGGACTGTCAACCTATCAGGGGCCACACCTTTAAAGAAAAATGACTCTTCCCCCAGAAGCCATCAATAGTCAACAGCACCTCAGTTCCAGTGGGGACTTGTGAACCCCTCCCCACTCCATTCTGGAATGCTGATTTGTTGGAAACACAGTCCAAAAATGGAGTCATGTCAGAATTCTGAGTGACTATAAGAAAATTCAAAGAAAACAAGACAAGAGTCTTGTGACCTCGGTTTCTTCCAAAAACAGAATTCTTCTTAGAATGTGTATTCATGCTCCTCCCAGCGGTAGAAGATTCAATTAAATGTTTATATGCCACTAAGGAAAAACACGCTTTTGCCATGTGCAGCTTGTCCTTACGATGGTACACTGCACTCAGGTGACTTCTCCTAACCCTCAGAGTACAAATTGTCTAAGGCTCTGAACAAAGTTGGCTACTGCGTAAGACTTTAGTCTGCCTTTTTTATCGGCTCCATTGTCCCGGCTACTCACAGTAAACATTGGCTGGCTTGATCTTCTGTAGCTCTTGTGCAAGCAACCAAAGCTCCTGAGTTCATGGGTACAGTGGTCCTGTCATGTCTAGAAGATACTGGCTCACTCAGATCCTTGCTGACCCCTGATTTTTATCATCTTTTTGTCCCTTTCCTCCAAAATGGTCCCTGAGCCTTCAGGGAAGAGTATGAGGCATAGAAGCCCAATTGGGGCTGAGCAATCCACAAACATTTATTTGTTCCACTTTTATCTGGTTGTAAATTGAGCATTGTCTAACACACACACACACACATACACTTCTCTGATGATAAAGTCGGAGAGCTTCACTAATGTACAGGTACAGAGATAGACGTTTAGAAGGCAGTTTGATGCGATGTTCATTTAGCAAAATAATAATAGTAGACTCACCTCTGGGACCTATGTGCTCCCAAATATGGGTTCTTGACTCAATTTCTAGTATGAAGCATTCTAACAGTTAGAATCTACATAATAATCTACAGTGTTAGATTATTAAAAGGCAGCTATAGAGAGATGGAAAACAGAAAGAAAGAGAGGCTTTGTCTGACCTTAGGTAGGAGCATGTTTGTCCTTGGTGAGAAAGCATGTTTTTGTCACCCACACATGCAGATGGCCAAAATGTCTACATAAGAAAATGGGATGTGGTCCCTGACAGGGATGAAAATGACTCCCGTAGTCCTCAAAGGAAGCTGGGAAGTGTAGTCTTTCAGCAGGAACCTATCCTGACCTCAGATCCATACACTGGGCCTCAAATCCAAGCCGAGAGAGAGGTTGGTTTCCCCAATAATATCCATGCCGCTATTATATCCATAGGCTTATCTTGTCACACTGGTCATTACAAAATCTCTCAGGATTCACATCTGGGTAAGGCTGTTTATGATGTTTTCCCTCAGCAGCCTGTGCAACATCTTCTGTGAAAGCTAGTCAGCAGCAAAGAAGCTTCCTGCTCAGTGCCCAACTTTTGTCCTATGACCAAAGAGTTAACATCCAGTTCTTGGAGGTCATGAGAAGGTTCATTTGGTTCTCACTTGAAATCCACCATAGCCAGGGGCCAAGCACACAGGTATTTTCTTATGTGGTGACTCCCAGATATAAATGACTGGGTCTTGAGGTCCCTCTTTGTAATGATCTGTTTTGTCTCTCTAAGATGTCTCTTAGGTCTTAGACATCTCTAAGATGTCTCTTAGCCACACCCACCTTTTCTCCATCTCCCTCTTGAAGAAGCAATTCTGCCTTTCCCCACTTCTCCCCTCCTCTCTCTCTGTTTCTTCTCTGTCTCTCTCTGTCTCTGTCTCTCTGTCTCTGTCTCTCTATCACTGTCTCTGTCTCTCTCTCTCTCTCCTCTTCTCCCCTTCTCCCTTCTCCCTCCATAACCCACTGAATAAATATCCAACCTCACTCTGCATGGTGTGGCTATCCATCCATCTCTCACCAGCTGCCTTCAGAGACCTGCCACATGGTTTCATGTGCGCTGTCCCTGCCTGGGACTGGCTTCTCTGGGCCCACTGCCTGCCCCTGCTTGGGGACCTATGGCATGGTCCCATGGCCTGCTGCCCACTGCAGCCACTCAGAATCCACAGCATTTTTATTAATTCATTATACTGGTATCTGACATTCATTAGTTTCACCCAAAATAAATCGCTTTCAACTTTATTTTAAGAACCTAACTTCTATGCCCCAAACCACTGCTCTGAGGGTTGATAGTCACCAGAGGTTTCTTAGAAGACTTCCGAACACATGGGTTGAGTCAATCAATCAGCATTTCATAGGGTGTCAAGATGTTATTGACCAGCCACATTGGAGACCACAAGTTACATATAATTACCAAGGAGGATTGATGTCCCCAGTCCTCAACAATCTAGATGGCAATGTCTAACAGTGAGAGCTTTGGATCCCTGCTGGGATTCTGAGAAATAGTTGCAAGAGGTAGGTCTACAAATCTGTACTTAATCCAAGCACTGATTGAATCGCAAAGAGCGAGTGTTGATGAATATACTGTTTGGAAATGTGTGTGGTGCTATTGTTATTTATAGACTATAGGCTCACTAGATGCATTCCAAAAGATGCGGTATAGATCTTATTTTATGAATTGTCTCATGATTCACTGTAACATTCAGGGTTCCAGGAAGAGCAGGCAAATGGCTCAGTAGTGAGCAGGGTAGGGACAACTGCAGGGGTCAGGAGGCAAAACCTCCACAGGAGCCTAACTTGACGCCTTTGAAAGGTGCATGTATATCGCCCTACACATGCCCCATTCAGGAGCTGCCCAAGCACCAAGAGCCGTTTAACCCTTACCTAAGGCCATGACTTATGTACAACATGATGGCACCAACTGCAGAAGGACTACATTTCCACAAACAGACTGACTGCTTTGGCCCCTCAGCCACCCACTGCCTTGTATTTTGCACACATCTCTAACTCCTGAGTTACTTTCCAGCCCTTTGTGAATAGTTGTCTTGTTCAGTTTTGTTTCCATTATTACATATTCTCAGTACGTTTATCGGTTGTGGAGTGTGTTCTTATGGTGTTTGTGTCGCTGAGGGGATCTTGCTGTTGCATCTTTTGTGTGTATTGATCATATGCTCCTGTTACTCTGAGTGTCTCTGGAAGCCTAGAATAATCTCCAGTTCCTTCTGTTGTTAGCCTCGGTTGTGCCCTGTCACTCCCCAGTCTGTCTTGTTGGAGACAGCAACTCCATCATCCTTCTCAGGAGCCAACTCTTATTGCATTTATCTTCTCTGTCGTTCACTTGCTGTCTGTACAGCTCTTCTCTTGTCTTTGGCGCCCTTTCCCCACATTTACCACGAATTTTATCTGTGTGTCTTTTATCTGTGGTTTGCATACTAGGAAAAATCACTATGGAAGCGTCTTCTGTTTGCGGCAATGAGAACATGTTCCTGTTTGACCCTTGCACACGATCTCTTTATGCTAGAGCAACATGCACTTCGGCAAAACAAAATACACTGTCTGCCATGGAGGATGAACTTTGCTTTGGGATTAAGGCTCTGTGCCTGTTAAACATGGTCGTATACTCTATGGCACACAGCCTGCGTCTTCAAAGAATTTGTCCCCATTACTGATCTATCACCTTAAATCTGCATTAACTGAGAGTCCCTTGGATGTTTGCTATAGGAACAGCATGTGGCAGTAGGTTTGTTACACAAGGTCACCCTGCTTTCTATGACTTATGAACAATTTTTGCGCTAGAAACTTGAATTTACTGCTCAACCTTGTCATAATTAACTCAGTTACATTGCCATAACAATCTTTCGTGAATACAGTTCCCCTTATAAAAACTGAAGAGATTCAAGTTTATAAAAACACCTTCGAGTCCAGGTCATCTTGCTGCCGACATAACAAATGAAGTTCGGGTGTTTATTTCAGAAATCCATGCAGAACCCCCACCCCTGGTAACCTGTGCCCCCCACATTAGACCAGCGACCACATCTTGACCTAAAGACTTAGTACCACCTTTTAGCAGGTAGTCTTCTTCATCCAAGCCTCTGAACACTCGGAAACCTGCCCATGTGCCTAGCACAGCACTGTCCAAAAGTCTAGGCCAATGGTTCTCAACCTTCCTAATGCCCCAACCTTTCAAAAACAGTTCATGTTGTGGGGATCCCCGTTATTTTAATATATTTGGCATTAATATAAAATGCTATTATTTTCATTGCTACTTTATAATTATAATTTTGCTTCTGTTGTGAATTGCAATGAAATATCAGTGGTTTCCAGTGGTCTCAGGGGGTCCTGACCACAGGTTGAGCACGACTTGTCTAGGCACTCAGCACTCAGCAGCAGAAATCTTCCACTGGTCCCTACATGGTGCCATATAAGGCTGGGTCTTTCCCATCCAGTTTGACAACAGAGATGAGAGCAAGGAGGGAGGATGAGAGGGCAGGAGAGCACTGCTCACCTGAGAGGGCACAGAGTTCCATGCAGAGACGCCTTGCCCACCTTTGGTCTGCAAATAGCAACTTGTAATTTGAAGACTGGCATCTCCTTCTCCTGCACCGCTCTAAGTGAGATCATCATGATGTTCTCATAGGATCATCTTGTACCCATGATGGTGCCAGATGATGTCATTAAAGTGACGTCATAACGTCCTGATGGTGTCAACATATTCTGGCGATGTCATCATGATGTCCTATGATGTCTTGATGATGTCATCAGCCTCCTCTCCTTCTATTCCTCCTTTTCTCTGTGCCTTTTTCATCCATCGCTGTGGATCACACCCATCTTCAGCACAGTCTCTGTAGACCTATCTCCTGCAGGAGGCTGCTGTCTTAGTTAGGGTTGCTATTGCTGTCATGAAATCCTGCCCAAAAGCAAGTTGGGGAGAAAAGGGTTTGTGTGACTCTCACTTCCATATTGCTGCTCATTATTGAAGGAAGTCAGAAAGGATAATGAAGGCAGGACTTGATGCAGAAGCCATGGAGGGGTGCTGCTTACTGTCTTGCTTCCCCTGGCTTTCTCAGCCTGCTTTCTTATGGAACCCAGAACCACCAGCCCAAGGATGGGCACTTGACCCACCATGGGCTGGGCCTTCCCCCATTGATCACTAATTGAGAAAATGTCTCACAGCTGGATCTCATGGAGGCGTCTCCTCAACTGAGGCTCCTTCTTCTCTGATGACTCTAGCTTGTGTCACAATGAGACACAAAGCCAGCCAGGACAACCGCACATGCATTTTCTCACTTCTTCTTAAAGGAAATGGTGCAAGTTGTCACTAAGCATCTGCAGTGAGCTGGGTCCTCATTTCACTGCACAGCCTTAGATGTCCATGATGCCATGCCTGTCTCCACCCAGGGAAGTAGAGGAATACACAAAGGAGGTGAAGTTGGGACTTGATCTTAGGCTTTCTCCTGAAGATTCACTCAGCCCTCACATAATGGGTTACATATTTTCATTGTTGTATTAATGTACAGTATGGCTGAAAGTCCTGTTTACAGAGTCTAATCAGGCCTTGTCTGCATTACTATTCATGGGAAGGCCAGACTCACGGCTGTCCCGGAACACATCTGTCACATGAAAGCAGACCTGCCTACATGGCTGTTTGGTTGGAAGCATCACTCATTTCAAGCGTCACACATCCATTTCAAGCCCACCCCCTGGGAGTTGCCTTAGTCTGGACTCCACCTCTGGGAAAATGGTGACCCCTCCCACAGGCTATTTAGGCCGCCTCTCCGAGAACAAACACGTAGTCTCTGGGTTTTGCATGGTCTCCCCTTTTTCTCTCTTCTTCTCACCATACTTTCCCGGTGCCATCCGGGAACACCATATTAAACATGGGCATCTTCTATTTGGTCTGATTTGGTCTGATTGGAATTATTTGCATCAGTGGAGAGGCTCGTCTAAAAACTATTCCTAACAATGGCCAGTCAGTCCTGCTGCCAGCCTGCAGGGGTCTCCACCATGTGATCTCAGCACTGGGCTGCCATTCTACAGGTGTGAGCAATACAGCTATCCATAGACCATTTGGTCATTGACACCGTGCAGGACGTGAAGTCTAACCAAAGCTCCCAGGCAGGGCTGACCTACAAAGGTCCCCTGTTCTGTCATTTACAACAACAGCCTCAGGAGGTCAGCTGTCAGCTGTCTGGTTGGCTGTCAACCCACTAACGAGAGATGGACAGGGGATGAACAGGTGTGAGAGGAAGGCAGTGGAGGGAGGCAGAGCAGTGAACAAGCCAGGCTCAGAGGCTTAGCCAGCACATGCCTGATATGGAAGGCCTGACGACCCAGCTCAGCCTGCAGCCTTGCCATTGGCCACTGCAGGGATGATCACTGCAGGTTCCTGTTGGAACAGAGACACCCATCCCTTTGTTACAACCCAAATTGGCCTTATCTGTGGACTTCGTTTTCGGAGCAGTGGTGTGCACCTCTAAGTTGGATGACATCTCCCAAGACCCACTAACACTGCATGTAAGACACATGGACTGTTCCTGCACCAACTCTGCTCCGAGGAGCCAGCAAGCCACACAGCAAGCTGAACACACAGATTGCATAAGGACCAACCTGGGGAAATCTTTCCACCACCATGCCCACCAAGAGCCCCACCACACCCCTGCAGTTCATCCTCCCAATCTCCTTATTACACCCCTGCAGTCTATCCTCCCAACCCCCTCACCATACCCTGCAAGTCTATCCTTTCAACCCCTCACCACACCTCTGCAGTCCATCCTCCCAACCTCCTCACCACACCTCTGCAGTCCATCCTCCCAATCCCCTCACCACACCTCTGCAATCCATCCTCCCAACCCCCTCACCACACCCCTGCAGTCCATCCTCCCAACCCCCTCACCACACCTCTGCAATCCATCCTCCCAACCCCCTCACCACACCCCTGCAGTCCATCCTCCCAATCCCCTCACCATACCTCTGCAGTCCATCCTCCCAACCCCCTCACCACACCCCTGCAGTCCATCCTCCCAATCCCCTCACCACACCTCTGCAGTCCATCCTCCCAACCCCCTCACCACACCTCTGCAGTCCATCCTCCCAACCCCCTCACCACACCCCTGCAGTCCATCCTCCCAACCCCCTCACCACACCTCTGCAATCCATCCTCCCAACCCCCTCACTACACCCCTGCAGTCCATCCTCCCAACCCCCTCACCACACAGTCCATCCTCCCAACCCCCTCACCACACCTGCACATTCCATCCCACTTCCCCAAAACTGGGCACATTGCTTTCCAACATCCCATCATCAAGAAAGGGCACCCTCTCCTGCACAGCCCACTTGCTCACCAGACCCTCACCATCCTCTACTCCCCCACTGTCCCTCAAACTGTCCCCATGTCCTACAGCTAACCAGGAGGGCCCTCATACCCTGTGAGTACAGATCCATGCCCACAATGAACCCCACACCTGTCACCTCACTTTCAGGTCCACAGAGCATCCCTTTCCTGTGTCCACATCTTTCTACCCCTCTTAACAGAAGACGTGAATAGAGTGACCCAGGGAACTCTGTGGCCATCGTTAGCAACACCCGTGGGGTAACAAACTGAGGCTGGTGGTGTGGCCCCATCGTGCCAGCTACTCAGAAAGTTGAAGCAGGAATATTGCAAGTTCCAGGACTGCCTGGGCTGGGGCTGCCGCTCAATAGCAGAGAAACCCTGGGTTTGATCCAAACACAAACAAACACATATCAGCATAAGGTGGATTTGAGGAGTCTCAGACGCTGCCTTCCAAGCAGATTCAGGGAGAAGACGCCCAGGGGAACAGGGCTTTTAACCCACTGAACCCAGAAGACACTCCTACACTTCACAGCGAGATCCCTTGGGCTAAGAGACTATTTGTTCTTGGAACCTCTCCAGAGCTTTCCAACAACAACAAAAACCCTCTAGAAGCATGTGACTCCTCAAGGGAGCTGTGGTGCTCTCTAGTTTGGGTGCCAAGATATGGCCCTGTGAGCATTTCTGATGATGCAATGGAGAACTGGAGCCTGGGGCACCAGAACATGAGATATGTGAGCCTGGGGCACCAGAACATGAGACAGGTGAGCTTGGAGAACCAGAACATGAGACAGGTAGCCTGGGAAACCATAATCCTGGACACCAGAAAATAGGGCACTGGAGATCAGGACCCCCAAACACAGGGCACTAAAGATTTGGGCAGCAGAGCCCAAGGCTTTCTTTCTTTTTGTTTTAGCATGTTTTGAAATGTGGTCTTATGTTGCCCGTGCTGGCCACAAACTCACTACATAGCTAAGGCTTACCTTGAACCCCAGATCCCCCTCCCTTTACCTCTTCAGTATAGGAATGACAGGGGTGCACCTGGATTTACCCAGCTAACATGTCCTGTCATTTTTAAGAATCAGAGTCTAATCAGGGCAACCCTGGACATGTCATGGCCAAGGAATCCGCAGGGACAGATGGCAAGCACAGGTAGATGGATGTGGGAAAACAGTGGTCCGAGGGTGGAGGAAGCTATGCCAAGAAGACCCCGCCCTGGTACCTCCCAGGGCCTGGGAGCATCCCAGTAGCCAGAAAGAACAAGACTCAGCCCCTCTAGAGGGCCTTTCCCCCATGTACAGACTGGGCTGACCACCATGGCTCTTCACCTAGAATGCCTATGCTTCTCCACCATGTAAAATCTATGCATGATCCTGGCAGTTATGGCCTGAAGTCAGCTCCACCCAGAAGGGCCACCCTGCTCTCCCCTCCCTCCGGCACAGCACTCAGGGCTGCCCTGCCCTCCCTCTGGCACAGCACCCGGGACCGCCCTGCTCTCTCCCTAGCACAGCACCCGGGGCGCCCCGCTCTCTCCCTAACACAGCACCCGGGGCTGCCCAGCTCTCCACTTGATGCTGGCTGTAGGGCCACCTCTCTTACACAGTCTCCATGTCTCTGCCTCTTCCAATACCACCTAAGAGAGTTCTGCGATCCTGGAGGCCCCCAGAGACCCCTGAGCCCCTGCTGACGGCTTGTGGCAGGAATGAGCAGCCTGTGCCCTCTGTCCCCCTCCTTTGGGACACGGTGAGATGGATACTGTTGCTGTAGGGAAAGAGGAGGGGTCACAGCTTAGGGGTCGATGACGCATCTGAGTGGAGACCTCCCTGACCCTAGAAGGCATCTGAAAGAGGGGGCAATGCCCCTGAAGTTCACCCCAAATCACTTTGTATTCTTTTAGGATTGTCCCAAGCGAGGCAAGAGGCTGATGATCATGGAGCTAGGGTGAAGGCGTGGCCTTGGGAATGCTTCCAGCCTGCAGGAGTGAGAGCTCTGACCCCTCTGCTGGGTGACAAGCTCCTCACTGCTGGAGCCCAAGTAGCACACCAGATCACCCCCTCCGCTCTCCCGAGAGGAGACTAAATTACTTTTGAATTCCCATGGTCAGAGCACGTGTCTTTGAAAGGAACATCTGTGTTTTCTTCTCGTGAATGAAACATGCTGCAGTCAGGGATGACTTCTCTGTGTGTCTCTGGGACAGTGGAGCTCCCCTCTGCTCTTTGGCATCCATTGTGACCACCAGACCAGCTCAGGCCTCTTCTCTCTGAGCATTGAAAGGGAACTAAGGATTTCCTGGGCCAACTGCAGCCTTCTCTCCCTGGAGAACCTGCTGGAAGGAGAGGATTCCCGTGACTCTCCAGTCTCTGGAGACCTGGCTACAGAGCCGACAGAGTTCGGCGAGTGACATACACATCTCAGAAGTTACTGCTTCTGCCTCATAGGATTCTGAGATATCAAAGTTCTGAGCATGTGTACACATACACACACACACACACCACACACATACATACACACACCATACACATACCACAGACACACACTCACACCACACATACACTCACACACATACATATATACATTCACACACAAACATACACACACATGCACACATACACTCACACACACACCATATACATACATACACATACCATAGACACACACTTACACTCACACCACACATACACTCACACACATACATATATACATTCACACACACAAACATACACACACATGCACACATACACTCACACATACCACACATATATATACACGCACATATACCACATGCATACACACACATACATACACACACCACATACATACCTACCACACACATACCATAGACACACACTTACACTCACACTACACATACATACACTCTCACACGTACATATATACATACACACACCACATACACAAATATACACACACATACCACACACATGCACACATACACACAAACACATACAAATACACACATACACACATGTGCACATACACACAAACACATACATACACACACACCCCACACACACATTAACATGCACACACATTCGGGTTTCCTAGTTTTAGTGCTCAGCACCCCACACAGATCCAGACCTTTGGCTCTTTCGAGAGGCAATTCCATCAAACCTCCTGTTCGATTTTAGTCTCTGAAGAGACACAGGCTGATACTTGGCCATCAGTAAACTTCAGAGGAAACGTGTGCTGACCCTGGAGTTACAGAGAAACATTGCCTTCTGAAGAACTGAGTGTCATCTGAGACCTGGACTGGGAAAAGCCAGCCAGGGCAAGCCACCATAATCAGTGTGTCTGTTACTCCGTTCTCCCGGTGCTGTATCCGCCAAAATGAGTCTTTAACACAACCTGCGGGGATAATTCAGTATGGGCCACGCAGTCCTGAGAGTCAGCCATGGCCTCAATGGCCCCAATGTCTGCTCTTGACTAACAGCCACATGCACGTGAGTTTCTGGCCTACATGTCCGTGCGCTGACAGGAGACACAGACAAAAACCTAAGAGGTCTACTTCTCAGCAGTCCTGACAGGTGACAGGAGGGGCAGGAAGGTCAGGAGGGGCACTCATATTCTATATTAGAGAGATATCTGCACTCCATATTACAGTAGGAATCTACACATACAGTGGATTCTTTCGTCTGCCACCATGTTCTCGTGTTGCCCTCTCTAGGCATAAAATGGGAAGACAGCAAAAGAGGAGAACGACCCAGGACCAGCACAGTGGGTAGTGGACAGAATTGTTGGTGCTACCTGGTGAGTGTGAAGCATCCAGATGCCAGGAGTGAACACTGCAATCAAGGGTAATGTCACAGAGGCAGGACCAACCGAGCTGAGGCCCTTGTCTCAGAGAAGTGCACACAAACAGCAGAGAAGTTCAGAAGCAAAGTCAAAGTGCAGGCCAGACACTGTGAGAGAGCGGTGGGCTGCCTCAGACACTGTGAGAGAGCGGTGGGCTGCCTCAGACACTGTGAGAGAGCAGTCATCTGCCTCAGACACTGTGAGAGAGCAGTGGGCTGCCTCAGACACTGTGAGAGAGCGGTGGGCTGCCTCAGACACTGTGAGAGAGCAGTCAGCTGCCTCAGACACTGTGAGAGAGCAGTCAGCTGCCTCAGACACTGTGAGAGAGTGGTGGGCTGCCTCAGACACTGTGAGAGAGCAGTGGGCTGCCTCAGACACTGTGAGAGAGCAGTCAGCTGCCTCAGACACTGTGAGAGAGCAGTCAGCTGCCTCAGACACTGTGAGAGAGCAGTCAGCTGCCTCAGACACTGTGAGAGAGCAGTGGGCTGCTGCAGACACTGTGAGAGAGGGGTAGGCTGCCACAGACACTGTGAGAGAGCAGTCAGCTGCCTCAGACACTGTGAGAGAGCAGTGGGCTGCTGCAGACACTGTGAGAGAGCAGTCAGCTGCCTCAGACACTGTGAGAGAGCAGTCAGCTGCCTCAGACACTGTGAGAGAGTGGTGGGCTGCCTCAGACACTGTGAGAGAGCGGTGGGCTGCCTCAGACACTGTGAGAGAGCAGTGGGCTGCTGCAGACACTGTGAGAGAGGGGTAGGCTGCCTCAGACACTGTGAGAGAGCAGTGGGCTGCTGCAGACACTGTGAGAGAGCAGTCAGCTGCCTCAGACACTGTGAGAGAGCAGTCAGCTGCCTCAGACACTGTGAGAGAGCAGTCAGCTGCCTCAGACACTGTGAGAGAGCAGTGGGCTGCTGCAGACACTGTGAGAGAGGGGTAGGCTGCCACAGACACTGTGAGAGAGCAGTCAGCTGCCTCAGACACTGTGAGAGAGCAGTGGGCTGCTGCAGACACTGTGAGAGAGCAGTCAGCTGCCTCAGACACTGTGAGAGAGCAGTCAGCTGCCTCAGACACTGTGAGAGAGTGGTGGGCTGCCTCAGACACTGTGAGAGAGCGGTGGGCTGCCTCAGACACTGTGAGAGAGTGGTGGGCTGCCTCAGCTAGAGCCCTGCTCACTGCCTGAGCTAGAGTGCACCAGGGGCCTTCATCACACTGCCTGGGAGGAGGTGGATGTTGAGGGCAGAACTCCAGTGACTTCCTGCTTTGTCGGGCTTGGGTTGTGTAAGCTTTGTTTATTGCACACATCCTTTCCCATGATGCATCTGACTTTAATCATATGCGTGCCCAATTATAAGTGTAAGATAGTAAATAGGATGGGGGCTGGAGAGATGGCTCAGAGGTAAGAGCATTGCCTGCTCTTCCAAAGGTCCTGAGTTCAATTCCCAGCAACCACATGGTGGCTCATAACCATCTGTGATGAGGTCTGCTGCCCTCTTCTGGCCTGCAGACATACACACAGACAGAATATTATATACATGATAAATAAATAAATATTTTTTAAAAAGATAGTAAATAGTTTTTTCCTAAATATTGATTTTGTGGACACAGTTTACGTTACCATTGATTTACCCCAAAACCAGACTAGGTTTGACTGACTCACTATTCCTAAACTCAGGGTGTTTTAGGATGTGTTTGAACACACACACATGCACATGCACACACGCATGCACCCACGCATGGAAGCACGCATACGTGCACACTGAGTTGTTAAGGGTTAAGAGTGACCCAATTAATTTTGTATCGAGAGCTACTGAGTACCAGCTCAGTACTCTCTCAGAGTTCAGAACTGGATTTCTATGTCAAGTGAAAACTGGCTTGAGAACAGGATCTAAGGAGTAGAACGAGTTGACTGACTTAGACACGTTTTTCCTGTGTTTCCTTATTCCCTGGAGGAAGATAAGAAGGAAGAAAAGGAAGAAGCATAAGGCATAAGGGTAGAAAGGGGATAAGGCTAAGGTAGCTACACTAACCTGTGGGCTTGGTCTGCATTAGCATCTACCTGGTTGAGTTAAGGAATCTCTTCTAGGGGCTCTGCTGTTGACTCCAGCAGGCTGCCCAGGTGAGAATTTTTCTCTCTGAAGCTATTTTAGTGACAACCAGTAGAACACAGCTTCCTAATCTGCTGTCAGAGCACACAGACGGCCTCCTGCATGAGGCTCCTTTCTTATCAGTGACTCCTGTCAATAAAGACAGTGTGGGGGGGACTATTTTTATGTAGAGCGTGACTGTGAGAACAAAGGCTTGTCTGAATCCCTTCACCCCATGGCTTCATGGTGTGTGTAGGCAGGGAGGCATCCAGTTGCCCTACAGGAAAAGTCCGGCTTATACACTGCTGGGGTACTATAGAAGGGAGAAATGCCATGATTTCCCAAGATTCCTACAGAATTGACAGTGACTTATCCAAAGGACAGGTGTCCCCCTAGCTCTGTAAAAAACGGGTTCTCCAGGTGGAGTGTCCTTATACACTTCCCGTGGATCAGTCCAATACAGCTTCCGCTGTATGCCTTTGCTGGCAGAGACGGTGTTGCTGGGTCTCCAAATACCCCTGTTCCAAGTAACCAGGCTCACTTCCTCTCCTTCTGCCTTGGAGCTGAATTCTAGGCGGATCCAGCAGGATGGAAACAGCTACATCACATCACGGTCCTCTGACGGGTGGCTGCTGGGCACTCGTGTGCTGGGCTGAGGCCTGGGAAGCGGTGTGCCTTTACCTTGAGGCAGGGTGAGGGTATGGCGGTGGCTCTGGACAAGAGGCAATTTCCCAACTGCTGATTACACTGAGGCTCCACAGTGGGCGGAGTCACGGTGTCAGAAAGACAAGGCCAAGAGTGGTCCATATACCTGCCAGTGCACTGGAAGCTCTGCCCAGTGGGTTGGATGCTTCATGGACAGTGCTGGTGTATGGGGCCACGGATCCCCACAGCAGAGGCAAGAGGCTGAAGTGGTGATCTACTGTTCAACAGCCATCCCTGGAGACTCCCCTTAGCTATCAAGAGTCACCCTCAGACAGATATGGTGCCACTGTGCCCAGTCTGCCCTCAGCCCTGAGTCCTGGATTCTAAAGAACTAAGGGATCCTATGAGCACAGTGATCCTATTGTTGATGAGCACAGATCTCCCCTGGAAGGGTAACCAAGAGATGGTTTACTCTGAGCCAACTATGAGCGGCAGAGATTCAGGTCACAGATTCAGGTCACATGAAAACATCTTCCAACGTAGAAGCAGTCTCATGTTTCTTGATAGCTACATCACAAACCAAGGCACTTGCCACATGTGTTTCGTAGAGACATAGGTGGCTGGTTACAGCAAAGAGGGGAGGGCTATTCAGCTGTAGGTTTCTGACATTACCCGATGCTATCCTAATTGGTGGAAGCCAGTGCTCTGCTAAGAATACATCCCCCCAAATTCACCTGCTGTTTGAGGGGACATAAGTCAGGCAGAGAGATGGGATGGGCAGTTGCTATTGAAGAAAATAAAGGAAGCCCAGGATAACCTAGCTCTTGGATGTGCGACATTTCAACTCTCCGTGGCCACGAAGTTTTCCTTAATCAAGTAGAATCTTCTCCAGGGATAGGTATGGGACTGGGGAAGACCTTTTTCTGGAAATGCTAATTTTCAAGGTAGTCACAGAATGATAGCTGTCACTCAAGTCCCATTTATCCATCACCATTCCATACATAAGATTCTAAAATAACCTTAGGAGTCTCTGTCGGTCCTCTCTCTCTCTCTCTCTCTCTCTCTCTCTCTCTCTCTCTCTCTCTCTCTCTCTCTCTCTCTCTCTCTCTCTCTCTCCCTCCCTCCCTCCCTCTCTTCTTCCTTCCTTCTTTCCTTAAGATTTCAGCTCAAAATTGACCTCTGGGGGCTAGACTCAGCACTTTCAAATGACAAAACATTCTACCCACAAAAAACCCAGCCATCCTGGGAAGGCTGCGGTGCCAGGCGCCCTCTGGTGTCCACATCTGGGATAGCCAGCCTGGGAACGTTTCCCCTAGGTCAGAAAAGTCTGGAGGGAGACACAAAGACCACCTGTGATTTTCCTACCCTGAAAAGCTGAGAAGTCAGACAGCCCAGAGAGTGGGCACCAGCAGACCGCCAGCTCAGCACCTATCCCACCCGCCAGTCCTCATAGCTCAATTCACAGACTCCTTTTGGCTTCGCTGTTAAACCATAAACAGATTAACACTCCTGATACTTCACACACACATTCGCACGCACAGACACATGCATGCATGCACGCACACACACACACACGCATACACGCACGCATACACACACGCACGCATACACACGCATACACACACAGACACACTGAAGAATTCCCTCTGAACTACTTATGGGGTCCATCTTTTCAAATACAGTTACATATAAATAGTTGGAAATTTAGCAAGAGAAATATGAGACACGGAGATAAATTTGAATTTCAGATAAACCCTGAACACGTTTTTATCATCAGCATGTCCTGCGAAAAACGTAGGCTGTGCTGTGAGTATCATGTAGGACACAATTAGCTAAGACACAGGCTGCTGTCGGACCAAAGTCTTGTTGAACCGGATGTGCTGTATTTGATCCGACAAATTTACAGGCTACCTAAGAGATTCTTCTAGTCCTTGAGGTTCTGGGCACATGAGGGACGAAGAATGATCTAGAAGGAGGAAGGTGCCCAGAGAGACGTAGGAGGATGCCCACAGACACCAAGAAGGGGACAGCAGGTGGCCTTGAGCCAGTCTTCAGAGTGCAGTTAGCAGGGGAGAAAGGGGTTACTCATGCGCTGTGGTTTCCTTACTGTCTAAGAACGCGCTCATTAAGTGTCCTGAGCCCTGTTTGGAACTGCGGGTGACTAATTTTCGTGGGAATCTAGCCCGGTATGAACGATCTCCTTGTGAGTGACTATGGGGAAAGGGGAGCAATAATTGTGTCTCCAGGTTACCCACACACTATCTAAACACTGTGGGGGGAGCAGCTTGAGTGTTCTGGAGGACAAGGTGAGAACACGCACGAAGCAGACTCCTTGAATGGGCTCTGCCAGACTCTCAATTCATGGCCCCCATGCAGCTCCCTTCTACCTTTACTGCTTCTCTAGAAACAAGGGAAACCAGATGTGCTTGGCTACGCCTGTAATTGGAGCACTCGAGCCTGAGGCAGAGGAATTGTGGGTTCTAGACCAGCCTGAGCTATATAACAAGACTCTATCCCAAAACAACCTTTCTCTCTCTCTCTCTCTCTCTCTCTCTCTCTCTCTCTCTCTCTCTCTCTCTCTCTCTCTCTCTCTTTTCTTCCCTCCCTCTCACTCTACCTCTCTCTCTCTCCCTCTCTCCTTCTCTGTCTTCCTCCCCCTTTGGTTTTTCCATTTGCAGGCACAGAATATTGGTAAATATTTTTGTGTCTGCATGTATGTTTGTACACCATGTGTGTACTTGTGCCATCAGGGGCCAGAAGAGAGCATCAGATCCCCTGGGACTGGAGTACAGACAGTTGAGAGCAGCCCTATGGGTGCTGAGAATCAAACCCATATCTCCTGGAAAAGCAATCAGTGTTCTTAACCACCGAGCCATCTCTCCAACCCACAAAACCATAAAATATTCTGTTCTGCCCGCTCCCACACAGTAGAGCCAGAAGCCACAATTATTTGATTATGATAATGAGGAAATCAAAATGCTGATCCTTAGGGCTTTGGGGCATAAATAAGTCAACACTGTTTATTAAGCACACAGAGCAAACACCTGGCCATGCCTTAGTTTCCCTGTGAGTAAGAAGGAATGGTGACTGTGACCGGCAGTCCTGTGCCATGTGGTGGCTGGCACACAGGAGGCATGTGAGGGCCGCCCTGGAAATGCTTGTCAGGACCGTAGTTCACAGAGGCATGTTTCAAGGCTAGTGTCCCAAAAACAGATGCCTAGACCAGTCGGACAGAACAGAGCCCAGAAAGAACTGTTCCCCTCACACAGCCCAGTTCCAAAGGTCTATATACCCCATGGTCAGGTTGGTCAACAGCAAGGGCCCCACTCTTTTTTTTTTAATATACTTTCTTTTTTTTTAATTTAACTTTATTTTATGTGCATTGGTGTGAAGGTGTCAGATCCCCTGGAACTGGATCTTCAGACAGTTGTGAGCTGCCATGTGGGTGCTGGGAATTGAACCTGGGTCCTCTGGAAGAGCAGTCAGTACTCTTAACCGCTGAGCCATCTCTCCAGCCCCCAATTTTAACATTCTTATTAATAGCATTCCTGTAGAAGCCAGAGATGGTGGCAGATGCCTTTTAAATCCCAGGACTTGGGAGGTGAAGGAAGGCAGTCTCTGGTTAAGTCTCATTCCAGTCAAAACACATTAAATAGGCATGGAGGAGCACGTGCTGGCCTCCAGCTAGGAAGTCACAGAGGACACCAGCCTGTAGCAACTTGGTCTTCCACACTCAAAGTTTGTGTGAGGAATCAGGTCACAAAATGAAATTCATTCCTCTGCCCTGTAGAATTTGTGTATCCCATAAGCATCCTGAGCCCCTGGACCTATGACTCCTCAGCCCGTGCTTGAGCACTCTGGGCACGCAGCGTGGCCTTGCCCTCAGAGCCAGCCTTTGTCCTATAGCCTGCACAGTTCCCCATCCTCATCGTGAAGTGAGTCCTGAGAGGGCTCCCGATTGCACCCGGCTTCTTGTAAATACCCTAAATGTGTTCTACAAATGTCGTTAGCTTTTACAAACTAAAATACCAGACAAACGCAACCATCAGGCTATTTATTGTATCCAGAGAGATGGGCAATAAAACATGAGATGATGGACCAGATAGGAGATACCTGAAAGCAGATGGGAGAAGGCACTGTAGGCTGAATGGCTAGTGCCAGCACTCAGGACCTGATCCTGAACAAGGACCTGGGCTCGTTCCTACAGGAGCTGGACACTCGGGAACTAGAGACCATGTTCAAGTGGCTTGCTGGAGTAAACTGTCAGAAGGGGGCGTGCCCACGGGTCCTTGCCTCAGATGCAAACGTTCGCAGAGCCAGCAGCACAGATCCAACAGTCCTGGTGTGTGACATTCAGCCTACCCTAGACCACTGCCCACTCTTTCCAACTACAGGCAAACACCTCCATCTTCCAGGTCCCTATGGCCTCTCTTCCCTTCCACATTGCCAGCAGCCCACTCAAGTGTCCGAGGTCACCAGTCACTCTCCACAGTGTGTCCTGGGGCATCAGGTAGACACAGACCTTGACACCCATCAGGGCAGCTGGACTTGGATGGGGTGCAAGGTCTGAACGGGGACCTGGTACAGTAGTGGCTCCTCAGCTCCACTGCCTTCCTTGGCACGTCCTTGAAGACATTTCAGAGATGACTACTTGGGTTCAGATAGAGAGCATGCCAATTCCCTTAATGCTTGAAGATGCATGTTTCCCAGCCCGCTGATTTACATTGTGCAGAGCTATCAAGAATCCCCTTATCTGCCTCTGGCAAGACGCCATCCCTGCAAGGTCTTCATTACTTCCCAATTGTCACAATTTATTCGCTTCATTTTTCTTGTTAGGAAACATATAAAAAATTAATCTACAATCTTGGGCTGCTGTTAATTTAAAAGCCCCTCCTCATTTATTAATGGCATTTTTACTTCAGCCGTACCCCACTACTACCTAGAGATGCACACATTACAATGCATGCATGTGTTGATGCTGACATGCATACACTGTCATACAAACATGACTAGGCATACATTTGCACATGCTATCATGTGCACACATAAACACACCGCCAATCACACATGTGCATATCTATCAGGTAAGTATTTCCTTTCAAAGTAGAGAGTCAAGTGTGTTCAAGTGGAGTGTCATGCACACACTGCCATGTACACACATGTACACATGCCTTCATGAACTTGCACACAGATATCCACAGGCTACCATGCACATAGCATGTGCACAGACACCCACATACTGTCATGCATACACATGCACACAGTGGCATACACACATGCATACATGGCATATGCAACTGATTAAAAGACCACAGAATTCTTTCTTTCCTCTCTCTTCCTGGTTAAATCCTGACTCCTTCATTTATTCGGGTGCCATGGTCACTGTAACATGCACTTGACTTTCACAAAGGGAGGGAAACTTCCAGGAAAGACTGTAAATGAACAGGTACATCCTGGTGAGTCAATTCAGAAAACTCAGCACAGGGCTGGAGAGGTGGTTCAGTGGATAAGAGCACTTACTGCTCTTGTAGAGGACCCAGCTTTGATCCCCAGCACCCACATGACCTTTAAGCACCCACATGACCTTTAAGCTCCAGGGGAATCGAGTGCCCTCTTCTGGTCTCCATGGGTACTGCATGCATGTGGTATACATACACATAGGCAGGCAAAACACCATACACATAAAATAAAAATAAATCTTTTCAAAAAAGAGTTTGTATAAGAAAAACAGACTCATTCCAAAGAGAGCTGCAGGGACTCACAAGAGTGGTGACAGGACAGCTGGAAAATGCAGAGAAAAAGGCAGAAAAGCCCAGCTCTAGTCACATGATTCCGGCATGTCGAAGAAGAGGGTGGACACTCATCAAAAGGAAGCCAAGTGGCCCTGGTGAAGTGAGGCTGGCAGTCCCTCCCTCAGGACAAACCCACAGCATTCACAAACCTCAAACCCAGCTGCAGGCTCCTTTGGTGAGTAGGTCAGCAGTAGAGATGCGTCCCTTCCGTCACTCTCTCTGACTCAGAGGGCAGTGGCCAGGCACTATCCTCAGAAGGAATCTATTGTTCAATGCAGAGCTGTGCCAAGGATCTGAGAACAGGAAGTTACCAGCCACAAGGCAGGGAGTCTGATCGTAACCTGCCTGCTCCAGCGAGAGATGGTCCAAGGAAGCTGTTATGGAGAGTGGAAGGGCTGGGTGCTGAGGAGTCAAAGAAGGCGGATGGCAAGCCTCAGCTCAGGAGGTGAAGAGCGCAGAAAAGGGAGCTCCGACCTCAGCGGCTCAGCACGGACCTTTCCCTACTGTGCGCTCATCTCATTAGTTCCTAAGCACTCCACACAGCTCTTCGGCATCGGGAGGCCGCAAGTGTTCATTGCAAAATTAATTAGAGGATACTTAAGAGACAAAAAAACAATCTGCTTCATTAGCCAGCGTCCACAAAAAGCCTCCCCAGAAGCTGCAGAGCAAACAGGTTTCCTCTCAGGAGCCTGCTCTAAACAATCGCAGCCACGACCTCTTCCCGATCTCTCTGTAGCTGAGTCTGCGCTCGGGAGGAAACAGAATGACGGCAGCACGCCAGAATCGGTGAGGCCTTGAGTGGGAGGGTAGGTTCAGGTTCTGCTAGTCAGAGTCCTACCCATGACAGAGCCAAAGGGTCTATCTATGGAGAGACGAAGTCAAGGAGCTTTTAAAGAACTGGTTCAAGAGGTGGATGAGGGCACAGGCAAGCCAGAAGCTTGTAGGCGGGGTCACAGGTTGGGAACGCCAATCGGTAAGGCAGAAGCCCTCCATCCCATTATGCCTTACTGCTGACTGGACAAGGCTCACCCATGCAGTGGAGGTTGGCCTCCTGTTCTGAGGGACTCCTGAACGCATCCACAAAACGCCTTCCCAGCAACAACGTGCAGACACCTGCATTAGTTTCTGTTGCAGCGATGGAACACCTTGACCAAGGCAACCTAAAGAAGGGAAAGTTGATTTTGACCCATGGTTCCAGAGGGATAAGAGTCCATGATGGAGAAGCAGAGCCACGACAATAAAGGCTGACATGGCAGCAGGAACAGAAACCTGAGAGCTCAATCTCAAACTCCAAGCACGAAGGAGAAAGAGAAAACTAGAAACTCAAAGCCAGCCCCCTGTGACATACTTCCTCCACCAAGGCCACACTTCCCAAGTCTTCACAAACAGTTCCATCAGTGGGAGACCAAATACATGAGGCTGTGGGGGACATTTTCATTCAAACTACCATAATGTCTGACCAAGAAATCTTGCACCACGGTTCAGTCAAGGTGGTACATGAACCAGCACCCATGGGTTCTATGAGTATTGCCATATCTCCTGAGCCATAACCAGCATCCACGGGTGCTGTGAGCATTGCCCTATCTCCTGAGCCATAACCAACATCCATGGGTTCTGTGAGCATTGCCGTGTCTCCTGAGCTGTGCTCTGGGTCTACACCCACCCACCCCTGCAGGCCAGCCCCTCAGCAGGCAGGGCCTCCATGGGACTCTGAGTCTCAAGAGAATATGGCATGCACAAAGCTGTTCTCTGTTCTATCACAAAACGCAGAGGACTCCGTGCGTTCCATGACTGAGAACGGAAGAAGCATCCATTGAGCATCAGCTCACTGCCACTCTCTGGGTGACCTCGAATTTCCTGAGTCAGGAATCCCTTCCCCAAGCTGAGGTAGAAGAGGATTTAAAGAAAAAAATAGTTAATACCCAATGAGCACTAAAATAAATTGATTTTCCACTAAGAGGCAAAAGACAACTGCTACAGTAAATAAGCTTCCTCCTGCCCGTGGCCTCTGTTCACGGCAACGCAAGCAGTGAATTGGTTTCATTATAAGTGCGCCACTAATTAGATTTCTGAGAGTTCCATTTCAAACACCCATCACCCTCCTCAACCACCCTTTTCTGTCCTTCTTGCCCCAGTGCCTGTCTCTATCCTCTGTCAGTCCTAATGCATGCACAGGTCCACAAGTTGTCAGCCAATAGAGATCACAGGGCTTCACCTGGCTCTTGCCTAAGAGTCCCCTCTGCAGCACCATGTGACATCTGTATATTATCTACCTCCTGTAACTCTAGCTCCAGGGGACCCGATACCCTCTTTTAGTTCTGTTCCATGGGCACACACACACACACACACATACACACACACACACACACTTGGCATACACAGATATACACAAAAATAAAATATAATGAGACCTTTCTATAGATTGCTAGTGAGGTATGGAAATTTTCCATTAATAAAAATAAAAAGAAAGGATGGAGAAATGGCCCAATGGCCAAGAGTGTTTTCTGGGGGACTGAACTTGACTGGGTATCCCACCACCTCCCCCACCCTGGAGGGCTGACCATGACTAGACCTTGAAATGGGAGGGTGGCTCTACTCACCTGCTGGACAGAAGTCAGTGCTCACCAGAAAGAGTCTCCAAGGAGCTGCCATGGCAGCAATGGCTTGTTTTCACCATCGGTGTGCAGCTCCGATTGTTGGAAATATTTTCAGTTGTTTCCACAACAGAAATTGAGAGCCTGCCTCTGCAAGGCCTATGCTCAGCTCCTGGGGCTCAGTTACTGGACAGCACCTTGACTAACAAGACTGAGTTAGATCTCACAGAAGTGATGTGGGAGGCCTTTCTGTCTATGTGTTGCTTTTACTGGTTAATGAATAAAGAAACTGGCTTGGCCTGATAGGGTAGAACAGAGCTAGATGGGAAAAACTAAACTGAATGCTGGGAAAAAGAAGGTGGAGTCAGGAGAAACCATGTAGCCCTGCCAGAGACAGATGCCAGAACTTTACCTGGTAAGCCACAGCCTCGTAGCAATACACAGATTAATAGAGATTGGTTAAATTAAGATGTAAAAGTTAGCCAATAAGAAGCCAGAGCTAATGGGCCAAGCAGTGATTTAAATAATATAGTTTCTTAGTGATTATTTTGGGAGTCTGTTCAGCAAACAAGTGGGCTCCTACAATACAGAAGTAAAGCTCAAAGACACTGGAGCAAGAATCTGTGCCTCCAAGGATCTCCCGACAAGGGTGGACAGCTGCTGCCCTCCATAGGCCATTTTCCTTTGCCTCCCTTCACTTCTTTCTCACCCTCCCCAATCTGTGTGTGTGTGTGTGTGTGTGTGTGTGTGTTCTCACACACATGTGCACTTGTGGGTTTTATGAGACAGGGTCTCATATAGCCCAGACTAGCCTAAAATTATGTAGCCTAGCATAACCTTGACCTCCTGATCTTCCTGCCCAGGTCTCCCTCGTACTGGGATTGCAGACACGCACCACAGGCACGCTGTCTGCTCTCTCTCTCTCTCTCTCTCTCTCTCTCTCTCTCTCTCTCTCTCTCTCTCTCTCTCTCTCTCTCTCTCTCTCTCTCTCTCTCAGCATTATTCTGACAGTCCCAGAGCAGCTTCCTGCTGCTTTCTGGAACACAGACGAGGTGGCATATCTAGGGTCAGTGACGACAAAGGAAGGTAGGAAAGGAGCAAGGGCTGAACTCGGTTAGTTGCTTCTTCTAAGGACACTAGGTTAAACAGCACACCCAGAAGAGAGCCTTACCCAGGAGGACTGTCCCTCACTGTCCCACCAGGACAGCCACCTACACAGGAAACCACCAAATTTCCAAGAGGGTAAGTGTCCCCCTGAGACCTTCCTAACCTCAGGTTGAAGCACTGGCTCCAGGTCACAATCAAATGCTTGTTTATGTATTTGTGTGGGTTTGGACATGGTCTATCTATTTAGCCCAGGCAGGCCTTCTTCTGTTCACCTTCCCACGCCCTGGAATTACAGGCATGTGCCACCACGTCTAGCTGTAACCAAATGCTTTTCACTGACAGATGGACAAGAAGTGAACTGCATTCACCTGCACTCCGGAGAGCGTCTCCCAACAAAGGCAAAACCGTCTGGGCATGAGGTTGTACTGCCCAGGGCTGTGGGAGGTCCTGGATGGGGGGCTTTCTGTCTGAAGAGGAAGGGAATGAGCATGGATGACCCAAGGCAGGAAGGGCGGCAGACAGAAGTAAGGTGAAGCAGGCAATAAGAGACTGCAGCTCTTTGTACAGGGAAGCTTCATCTGTGGGACCTTCTGTTACAGGCCCAGCAGAGACAGCAGACGCTAGAGGTCCACCTCCCAGGTGACCAGGGTGTAGCAACCAGGGTGTGCCAAAGCAGGAAGTAGCAGCCACACTCAGGACACCAATCAGCTTCCAGAGCCAGTGGCTGAGGAAGGAGCTGGAACGGCCCATAGGTCCTGAGAAAGAACACGCTCCCCGACCCCACCCCAGGCTGTTTGCTCCTGGCTGAGCGGCACCATCAATCTCCTCCCGGTAGTGTGAAGCTGGCTCACAATCCTGGGCCATGCACGGAATCTGAGACAAACCTTACCCCACAGCAAGATACAACATTTGTAAACACAAACACATACCAGTTCTCAGAAATGCTACACTAAACCTCTACAGTCATACCATCGGGAATTGGACTCAGAAGAAGAAAAATACAAGCTAGTGTCCATGCAAGTGTTTGTTAAGATCCAGAATACCCACTGGATTAACCATTGTGTTCTCAAAGTGTTGCATCGACTGTCAAGGAGCTTTGCCAATGATGAAGGGCCACCGTGGGCCCCACTGAAGCCGCGTGAGAAGAGTGTGCCTTGTCGTCGGCAAGTTCTGAAGGAAAAATGCAAACAAGACTTGACAAAGCGTGGGTAACTGTTTCCTGATTTCTCAACGGTTCGTTTTCAATTCTAGCCTAAAATCTGTGGGCACAGGCTTGCTTTGTTCTGTTTTTTGAGACAAGGCCCCGCCCCCATTCAGTCCAGACTAACTTTGAACTCTGATCGTCCTCCTCAGCCTCCCAAGTGCTCCTATGAGAAACCCAGCACAGCCCCGGGTGTGGCGGCAGGTGGTTCCCTGAGTGAAAGGTGCCCACCCTGGATAGCCCTCAGTGCATCACCCCCAAATTCCACACCTGAGCTTCACAGACTTAGAAACTGTTCACTTCCGTACCTATCTGACCAACCACGGGCTTACACTGGGCAGCTGATTTGTATGAGACCAGCTAAATGAGCTGCTTGGGCTGCTGTGGGCAACTGAGGCCTTCGCAGACAGATGTCCCATGCAGTCTGTGGGCTGGTTAGAAGGCCATGGGGGTCACTCACTCCCTTCTCCGTCCTGGGTCGGGAAGGGCCATTCTAGAGTACAGGGACCATATATTACACACCTCTCTATAGCTCACAGGACACACATAAGGAGAAAACGCTAATGATTTAACCAATGAAGAAGGGAAAAGGAACCCTCCAAGGTACTATGACCCTCCCCTCCAAAAAGGAGCAAGGACACAAACCAGGATTCTGATACAACTCATGGCTGGTCCCTCCCTTGGCCAGGGATAATAGCAAGTCAGAACAAATCAGCTCATCACTAAGGGGTATATGTGCACTTGTGCATGTGTGCAGGAGTGTGTGTGTATGTGTGTGTGCAGAGTATATATGAGATGTTGCAATACACCCATTGCATTTATCATATATGTGTATGTATATACATACACATGTATATGTATTATATGTGTGTATGTATATACATACACATGTATATGTATTATATGTATGTATGTATATATATTTAGAGTGGCTGTGGTCCAGCTAGCCAGCAATGACTGTCTCCTGATGGAAAGGCCAAGAGTCTGGTAGTTGTTCAGTCCACGAGGCTGGATGTCTCAGCTGGTCTTTGGTCTATGTTGGAATTCCAGAGTAGTAGATCTTAATACTAAGGAAGGACCATCTCAGCAACAGGATATGTAAACTTGCCAGAGTGAGGGCAAAAAGCGAACACTTGCTTCTTCCATGTCCTTTTATGTGGGAAACCACTAAAAGGTGTGTGGCCCATATTTAGGGAGGGTCTGCCCACCTCAAAGGCTTCAATCAAGAGAACCCCTCGTAGGTGTGCCATGCTTAGGTTGTAGTTGGTTTCACATCATCAATCTGACAACCAAGATTAGTCATTATGCCCATGGTTAAAAGGGGTCACTCTTGCTCTGAGTCATGGTCCATCATGACAAGGGACAGAGAATCCAGGTGAGATTCCAGGGCCAGCACCTGGCTTCCAGGCTCCAATTTTCCCTCATTGTGGAGGAATTACCGCCCTATGGTGGATGAGTGATGATCTCAGTGGTGGCAACTGAGGACACTACACAGGCTGTGACCAGTGGGCTCAGGCACAAAGGAGGGAGTCAGGCTCCACATGGCAGACCTTCTACCTCCAGCCCTAGAGACCCCAGATCCCAGACCCTATGGTGAGTGTTAGTATTCAACCATCTGTACTGACCTGCCTTATAGTCCTAACAGGATACGTCCTCAGCTGTAGCCACTAAGAGCACCCCCTGTGCGCATTCACTACATTCCCATCTCTCTCTTCTGTTAGTACTCGTCTCCAGGGACTGGTCTCTGCTCCCTTCTTTGCCCCCCCCTTCTTTGCTTCTTTTCTCTCCTCTTCCAATAAATCTCCTATGTGAGCTTTGTTGCATGGCGTGATTCCTTCCTGCGGTTTTTTTTTAAATTATAACATTGGTTCCTTGACCAAAAAGGCTCTCCTGACACTTCCTCCTGCTTGCCTGCAGGACCCTGAAACGCTTCACTTTATCCAACACCGGAATGACTGGTGAGCCCCTCCCTGTCTACCACCTGTGGATATTTCCCATGCGTGAGGACTCATCTTTCCAGCATGGTGTCTCACCTTCTGCCTTCGTTAAGGCCTGGTGCCAGGCAACCATGGCTCTCTTGGGCTCAGAGCCCTCCATCCCCATCCTTTGCATGTTGACTCACTAGGTGGCCTGTGCCTTTGTCATTTTTTGGACCCTTGGGTCTTTGAGTGACAACTCTCTGGGGCAGCTTGTGCCTTTCTCATTCTATCCTCGCTTGATAAAAAGCTGTTGACTCATTCTGCCTCACTCATAGGGAATGAGCCTACCAAAAAGCTGCTTCCCAGCCCTCTATATCCTGATATTTTATGGGAACTTTGCAACATTCTGCCAATGATCCCGATAGATGGAAGGAGGAATCACCCTTTCACCCTCCGGCATCCTCCTGCCCTATAAGCCTCTTAGGCTCACTCTGCTGCTGTGGCATGTATGCTCAGTGGCACCGCTCATAGAAAGGTAATCACTTCACGCTGGGACCCTACCCACCTGCTCCACCCTCAACAGATCGCTCTCTTCCACCTGCAACAAATCTGCTTGCTCATCCACTGGTGGCTTCGCCTTCCATTCAATATTGGCAACTGGGTCTCTGGTGGGGCTACTCTCACCATTCCCCTGGGTGTGAGGCTTCATTTCTCAAGCACAGCCCCCTCCTCGCCTTCTGACTTTTTACCAGTGTCTCTCTCAGGCTCAGAGGCCTTGGCCCCTGCTCTGTGTTTGATGAACCAATAAGCAGCCTGTGCTGTCTCCAAATCAATCCTCTCTGAATTCCTGGGATGCTAGGAATTGCAGAGCTCGGGTCTTCTCTGCCTCACTCATGGGAACTGAGTCATCGTTTACACCTCCTCACTCCCATCGGGATGTTCTTTGGAGACACAGCGGCCATTCCTAACCAGCTAGTGTTGATGGACTACCAGCTGCTGGCCCTGGAACTGGAGGCACAAGACTACCAAACATGTCCGGTTGGTGAGAACCAGCAGCACCCAGAGGTCCTATCTCTACAGTGACTGCCCTCAGTGACCACCCACCTGTGTGTCCTGGTAGACTGGACAGAAGGAGAGTGTCTGTGTGATGCTGCCGTGATGGGAAAGGATCAGATGCTTTAAGCCCTAGGGAACTGACTTGGATCCAGCTCAAACAGCATTTGCCAGGTCCAAGCAGCACCTGATGGTTCCATAGAGCCAGGACAGTGAAGTGAAACAGCCAGATACTCCAGGCATGGCCAGCACCCCAGCTTCCTTAGGTCCCCCAAATGTTGTCACGCCCCCAAGTCAGCATGAAGCAGTTTTGAGAACACGATGTCCTCATCCCTGCGTCACATGCTACCCCTTTCTAACTCCTCATCTTTTTATAATAGACAAGAGGGAGAAATGTTAGTATTTCAGTCCCCTGGACTGGTCTGCCCTTGAGGCCTTGGCAGGATGCATCCTCAGCTGCAGCCACTAAGAGCACCTCTGTGCACATTTGCTAAGTTCCCTTACAAAAGGTAAGCTTTGCCCACCTCCCATTTCTCTCTCTCTCTCTCTCTCTCTCTCTCTCTCTCTCTCTCTCTCTCTCTCTCTCACTCTCTCTCTCTCTCTCTCTCTCCCATTACTCTTGTCCCCAGGGGCTGCTCTCTGCCCCCTACTTTGCCTGCTTCTTTTCCCCTTCTCTCTCCTCTTCCAATAAACCTCCTATGTGAGCCCATGTTGCCTGCATGGTGTGACTCCTGCCATTTCTTTTTAAAGTTATAACAGGAAGTACCACGTCGGCCTGGACTATGGAAAGCAAGTCCAGCAAAATCATTCAGCTCAGAGAGGACGCCCTAGGATACCAAAATACAGGCCAGAGACTTCGGGGTAGAGAAAATTTTGGATTGCACAGTAAAATAAATAAATAGATAAAATAACTGGGTTGCAGAGTGCCGAATGTTGTAGCAGTAGGGGGCAGAACAAACCCTTCCTAGACTTGAGGTCACTGCAGCAGGGCAGGCAGGAAGCCAGGGACCTTCTAGGTGGCTTGTGCCATCACCCTGATTCATCATTCAAGTGTAAAAGTTTAACAGGATCCACCTTAAATTAAAATGTATTTTTGCCCATAATTGCTTCTTCTCTTCCCCAATTTACAAGAAGACTCGTGAATCAATAAATGTTACGGCCCGGATGCCCCATGGCTTATTTATTACAGCCTAACCCACCAAAGGAACATGGCACTGGTAAGAAAAGTGGGGATTAGGACTGAAAGAGAACTGGGAACTTCCCTGCAGGAAGAGGGCGCTGTGTCTGGGGTGCAGTTGTGGGCTGAGTCCACAGAGTATCCCTCTCCCTGCGTACCCACTCATCTGCATCAGAGTCACCAGGGATGTTTGGAACCGTGTTTCTGGGGGACCCAGACTTCAGCGGCGTCAGCCAACACAAGGTTCTGCCCCAGGTGAAGCTACCTGCTCTCTGCATCCTGAACCTCTGTTGTCTGTTCTAACAAGGGCCTTGTTTCATTTCTCACAGGGTCTGTGAAGGAATTGCCTGTCAGTCATCAGTCAACCACAGTGGCTTCAAGGCCCTGCCCCGAGGAACCTGGAACTTGGGGAAGAAGTGATGGAGGCATGATCCCATGGCAAATCTGCGTGCCAAAAGGCACAGACACTGGGAAGATCTGGGAGAAGCATGACACCTGTATTGTGCCTCCCACAACCAAGCTTCCATGAGGCCAGAGTGGGCTGGGCCCCCTAGAGATTCTTAGGAAGGGATCTCCTCCCGTGAGCCACAATACCAACCCCCTGGCCATGCTGTTTTCCACCACAGGCTCAGAGCTTGCTTTCTAGTAGCCAGAGGCAGAGGCAGGCAGGTCTCTGTGAGTTTGAGGCCAGCCTGGTCTACAGAGTGAGTTCCAGGACATCTGGGGCTATGAAACTGAGGAAACCCTGGCTTGGAAAAAAAAACAAAACAAAACAAAACAGAACAGAACAAAAAAGCCACAGGTGACTCACATGACTCTGCAGCATGCATCCAGGTGGGGACAACCAGCTTTCACATTTTGAAAACCAAGGAATGAGAAAACAAAGACAGACCCAGACACCTGGCACCAACTGTGTGGCAGTGTCTTCCGGCATGCAAATGGGAGACATGAGACTAAGTCATGTATGAGCAAAACCGGCAGGGCTTCTTTATGGGGACATCAGCCCAGTGGGGTTAGGCTGGCAGCCGGCAAGGCCCAGCAATTCTGCTGTCCCTCTCCCTGACACTGCTAGCATTACAGACACGTGGAGTCACACCTGGTTTGATATGTGGGTGCTAGGATCCAAACTCAGGTCTTCAGTGTGAGGAGCAGGTGGGTTTTGCCCACTGAGCCATCTGCTCAGCCCAGAGAGCAGTCTTAATACATCCTTTTTCTTCACGTTCTCCAGAGAGGAAGCATGGGGCCACCTTCGAGTGCCACACTCAAGGCAGGAACAAAGGTAGGAATGGCAGAGCCCTCATAGCTGGGAGCAGGCCATCAGCTAGTTGATAAGTGACGCTGGAAACTTTTCTGAATCCCAAATACAGTGTCACTAACACTTCCCAGATGAACAGAAATTATTTTTCTCATTCAAAATACCCCCTCAAGCACGTGCCTTTTAAACACGCAGCATGAAAATGGAGCACAGAACGCCCCAATTCCTCCAGGAGCAAGCACCATGTGACCCCACATCCTTCTCGCTCCCTCAACAGAGTCTACGAGACAGAATCTGATGTCACTGTGACCCATGGCCACACTTTGCAATTCTCACCCGTGGACACTGCTGACATCCCCCCTCTCCAGCACCATCCTTGGGTTATTGTGTTGACACTCCAAGTACAGTCCCAGTTGAAGAACTCAGCTTCTCCTTCAAAGGCTGCTTAAATGCAGCCTGAGGAGAACTCAGCCCAGATGAGGATGAGCACAAGAACAAGATGAAAGAAACAGCAAGAGCCAAGAGCCCCATTTTGCTAATTACAATCCTTCTGCAAAATGCCCAGGAACTGAAATTCTCCTTAATTATTTATTACCAATGGCCATCAAAAGCACATAATCTTTTCTCAGTGACTCACAATAAAAGTAATATCCCAAAGTTTAAATCTTTACCTTTCTAGAACCCTCAGGTTCTCTTCCATATTCAGTGCAGTCTTCCAGATTAGTGGTGAAGGCATCCCCCATTAACTCACCCATCTGAGGATGGACAGACAGACTCATCTGAGGGCAGCTGTGTCGGGGTGTCTGGCCAAGACTGTCTCTCATACCCACTGGTTTTCAGGTGGGGATCAGATGGTAGAACCCTAAACCTCTCACACACCCCCAGCTAGCATTCACGTTCCACTGTAAAACCAAAGCTCCACGTTCCACCTTCCTACGCGTGCTCAAGAGTAACTGCTGAGAATGAAGCCCAGTTCACTTGGGCGCTGTCTTACTTAGGGTTTCTATTGCTGTGAAGAGACACCATGCCATGGCAATTCCTATAAAGGGAAAACATTTAATTGGGGTAGCTTACGTTTTCAGAGATTTAGCCCATTATCATCATGGTGAGACGTGGCAGACACAGCACCAGAGAAGAAACCGAGATTACTACATCTTGACCCACAAGCAACAGGAAATGGTCTGAGACACTGGGTGTGGCTTGAGCATGTATGAGACCTCAAAGCCTACCTCTACAAAGACACACTCCCTCCAACAAGACCACACCTCTAATAGTGCCACTCCCTTTGGGGGTCATTTTCTTTCAAACCAGCACAGAAGAGAACTGAGTCACCTTTACTGGACCCTTCTGCAAGGTTCACCAGTATGGTCTTGTGAAGCAACACTGGCCCATGGAACACATTAGGGATGGTAAGTTCATCACATCACCCATTGCCTCCTTGGTATACAGGGAGGGAGGAAGAGGTGAACTGTCCATCTCCAATAGTGGGGAGTAGACATCACATCTACTCCTTGATCACCTGGAGATGAGGATTTGGAGGGAGTAATTTCAGTAGTCATAGCTGACAGCTTTCCTGATAACCCATGGAAATGGTACTACTTGGGGGGAAGGGGAATGATTTTAAGAACATACAAACGCTTCTTTTGTTCAAAAGAGAGAAGGAGGAAAAAGAAGAAGAGGAGGAGGAGGGAGAGGAAGAGGAAGAAGAGGAGGAGGAGGGAGAGGAAGAGGAAGAAGGAAGAGGAAGAAGGGGAAGAAGAAGAAGAGGAGGAGAAGGAGGAGAAGGAGGAGGAGGAGGAGGAGGAGGAGGAGGAGGAGGAGGAGGAGGAGGAGGAGGAGGAGGAGGAGGAGGAGGAGGAGGAGGAGGAGGAGGAGGAGGAGAAAAGACCCAGGGAGATGGATCCCTGGGTCCCACAAGGTGAAAGAACAGAACCAGCCCCCACAAACTGTCCTGTGACCACCACATGTGTGTTGCGGCATGTGTGCATGCCTCTATACAAACACAAAAATCAATAAACAAGTGTAAATTACCCAGCAGGTAGGTAATAAAGCATGAGAGCAAATACCCACAAAGCTGTCCCAGGGCATGGCTACCATACCCTGTGACTATGTATGCCACCCCACTTCTGTGTGAAACCAAGTCCCACTTCACCCTATCATGAACTTAACAACTTCCCAGGGTGCTGTCACAGGAAATGAAGCTCCCGTGGCTAGTGACTTACCCTAACTCAGAGGACACTCCGTGGCTAATGACTTACCCTAACTCAGAGGACACTCCCTGTGAGGCTGCTACCTCGGTGCCTAAAGGCTCTGCTCAGCGCTACCAGCTCTGCAGAAGCCACCCGTCTGTAAATCAACCCAGACCTGAACTGCGCATTACTAGAAATTTTACAATGCAATTAATACTTGCTGTTAGGGGACACAGGGGTCACACAGAGTATGGCAGTAACTTCCTTAAACTCTAATTCAGAGAGCTGTAATTACATCACGCAACCATGTTTTGATTACCTATAAAGTTTTATTTATTGTGGGCATAAGACCTAATGAATAAATATGTTAAAACATGCTAATTCAGCTCAAGTAAACGGCTGCATAATCAGAATGGCAAGTTGAGTCTACTACCCTAATTAAGATAAAAGATGTCATAGGAAGGCTCAGTTAGCCGTCCAGGCCTGCAGGCTGCACAGGTTTACTCTGATAGCTAGTTTGTTTCTAATTATCATTGGCGTCAGACTCAAGTTTTTTTCAGTAGCTCTCTGGTGCCGCTGCACAGACAGATAACACTGGGGGTTTTCTATTATGTTACAAAGTAAACAAGCACAGTGGAAAGAGAAAGGAAGCAAGAGTGAGCAAGCAAGAGAGAACAGGCAAATACTTCTAAGTTTGGCCATAAGATGATCTGATTGGTAGCTCCAGTTTTAAAAACCAGGGACTAGAGAGATAGCCCAGTGGCTAAGAGCACTGGCTGCTCTTCCAGAACCAGAAGACTTGGGTTCAATTCCCAGCACCCACATGGTGGCTCACACTATCTGTAACTTCATTTCCAAAGGATCTGACATCTTCTTCTAGCCTTCATGGGCACCAGGCATGCAGATGGTTCACAGACATACATGCGGGCAAAATACCCACACACACAAAAATAAAATCAAAATTAAAACTATCTTTTCCCTTAATTCCCGTACTTTATGATAATGAACTGTGGCTATCTGTGTCCATCTGAAGGCGACAGTGTCCAGCAATTCTGACTTCCCATTCCCTTCTCGCGGCCCTTGTTAACTTCACCCACAGCTTTATAGTGAGGCGTTCATACGTCACCACCCCTGCCCCACCATATCACTCTTTTATGCATTTATGGTGTTCCTTCACTTAGCACTGCTCAGCAGCGGTGTCTGTCATACACGTTCAGTGTCTCCTCTCTTCCCCAGATCTGCTCAGCAAGTAGAGAAAAACCCTTGGTTAAAACTTGGGGTGTCCACTATACCACTCCTGAGTATTTATTTATCCAAGTCAGTGCTGGGAAACCTTCAGACTCACTCGGTAGGTGCTAATGCAGCCAAGAGCGCTCTTAGCGGAGTTCATTGGCTTCATTGATCTGACCCCCAAATATTGGATTTGCAGAGAAAGCCATGTCATTAAATTTTTATTTGACACCATAAAATCCTAGGTTTATAATTATTCACTTTTAATAATTTAAAACTATATTTCATCAATTAAATGTTTAAATTCCTAGTAGTCATATATTAACGGAGAAGCTATATATGTGATTATGCAGAAAAGCACACACATGCCCAGCAAGAGCAATGCATAGCATCCCAACCTAAAAAAAAAAGAAAGTAGAGAATACACAGCTGCGTCCCTAACTGAGAACAATACAGGGTTTATAAAAAGATACTTTAAAAATCCAACCTTATATAATACTAAGATCAAGCTATAGCTTCTTTTTAACATTTATTTTCACTTTTTATTTATATGTATGTGTCTGTGTATAAGCATCCAGTGTACATGCAGTGCCTGAAGAGACCAGAAGAGAGCATCGGCTCCCCTGGAGCTGGAGTTATAAGCAGTTGTGAGACACCCTGCATGGTTGGGGGCGGGGTGATGGTAGCCCAACTCAAATCCTCTGGAGAAACACCACGCACCCTTAGCCACAAAGTCATCTCTTTAGCCCCTCTTCTCTTTTTAAAGGATTTCTTTCCATGTGACCTAGTAAATCTGTTTCCCATGCAATTGCCTGCAATCACCTTGTCAATCAATTTATATTTCTATTTAGCAAGCCCGACAGTTACTTTGAAAAAATTATGAAATACTCTTTAGTTAAGCAAAGAATTATTTAACAAATAAATATTCTTAACAGAGCGCTCTTATGATTCGAAATAGGTTGTGCACTTGACTAAGCTGAGAGGTTGCCACAAACCATAATGTGTGCAGATGAGATAAAAGGGGAGGGTGCATTAAGAATGAATGAATCACAGACGGTCTGGTCTCTCACAACCACGTGAGAGCCTGTTACTCACATTAGGGAGCTGTAGCATAAACTATCACCGCCCTGAAACACTCACACCTTCAAATCTTCTGTGGGTGATTTCTACTGCCTCTAGTGGAGGGAACATTTCTCACGGCCACCCTCCTCTTATGACCAGTCCAGAGGGACCACCTGAGACTAGCTACATCAAAACACAGGCTCAGTCATCTACTCTCCAAGTGCATGAGCCATCTGCTGGATTTGAAATTCTACTTTGATTTTCTGATACCATTAAATCCTTAAGATTGGGGTCATTCATATCCCAACACTCAAAACCTAGCCTCCACTAAGGGCAGCTGCCGGGCAATGAGTCTCAGTAGCAGAGCACACATCACCTGGGACAACAGTAACAGAGCCCCCAGCTCTGACAACTGTAGCACGAATAATAAAACCCAGAGACAGATATTGGTATTCAACTTGAAGATCAGAAAAGCAAAGCAGTCAGCCACTGGCTCTTACCTCTTCCACAGACTGAAATGACGATCCTGCCTCCACGAATCCTCAGATTGTGACTGAGAATGAGACCCATCTCCTCCCGTCTTTATTCCTCTCTAGTGCTGGGATTAAAAGCGTGCACCACCACCGCCTGGCCTGTATGGCTGACTAGTGTGGCTGCTTTGCACTGATCTTCAGGCAAGCTTTATGTCTTAAAACACAAATAATATACCTCTATAGGCAACATTTTTCCTCCTGTATTTATTTTTTCCCTTAAACTCATTCTGTGTAGCAACAAGTCATTAAAATCTCAAGTTCTCTAATCTCGTTTAGAAATTAAACCAGAAGGAGCAGCTTGTGGATGTCTGCATTCTTTCCTGTGCGTGCATTGTAAAGAACAACTCTGAGCTAGCCAGCAGCTCCTCAGAAAACCTGTTCACAATCTAGGAGGAAGTAGAGGAGGGAGGAGCAGGAGGAATTCCAGGCCATAGTGGGTAGGGGACTGAGGGAGGGGAGGGACTGAGGGAGGAGAGGGATGGAGGGAGGGAAAGAGGGATGAAGGGAGGGAGGGAGGGAGGGAAGGAGAGCATGAGAGAATCACACACCAGTTACCAGTGTTCTTGTCTTTAACTGACAGATTAAGCTGTTTGCATTTACCTTGTACAACATGAGGCTATAAAGTCCATATTTACTGTGAGAGTTAAATCATATGAGGCTTTTTTCTAAATTAAAGCCATATAATTTATAATAGTTTTTTCAACATAGAGGTGAGTTCATGTCTCAACCTGTTATACAGAGCAAAGCAACTTATATACTATCAAAACACTTTAATAGGACTAAGGTCCGCTAACTTATAATATTCGGGTATATTTGTTAAAAACTATACTGACTGACATGTTAGATTACATGTCCTGGTTAGATTTTTTTTTCAATTTGACACGTTAGAGTTATCAGGGAAGAGGACCTCAGATTACCTACAGACAAGGATGTTTTCTTGATTCATGATTGATGTGGGAGAGGCTTGGGATGGTACCACCCTTTGGCAGGTGATATAAGAAAGCAGGCTGAGCAAGCTATTGAGGAGCGAGCCAGTAAGCAGCATCCCTCCATGAGTTCTGCTTCATTTCCTGCCTCCAGGTTCCAGTCTTGACTTCCTTTCATGGTAGGCTGTAGTCAGGACATATAAGCCCAATAAACCCTTCCTCCTGAGTTGACTTTGGTCATGGTCTTTATCACAGCAATAGAAAGCAAACTGAGACACAGGTAGTCTATAAGAAACTTTACTCAGAGAATGAGCCTTTTTTCACATAAGCATGACTTGCCATCAGTTCTAATACATTATAATTTAGGCTAAGTCAACCTGAACAAAAGGCATGGGGGGTTTCTTTAAATTAGTAACATAATTCTAAGTATTTCCCTTCCTTATAAGTGACCAACGCACATTACCAAGTCACTATCTGGTAGCTGCAATCAATACACAAAATGTTTAAACTTTAAACTCAAACCTACTGACAGCAGCTGGTCCCTTACAAAACTTGGGAAACTGAGGAAAGAGGAGACTAGACATCATTCACTCAAGGAACAGCCAAAATGTATACTTACATGTCTGAGGCAAAAGGTCTTTTTGTTAGGGTTCCTAGACTGGCACCAGCTAGGAGTCCAAAAACGGAAGCAAACCATGGGCACCCTCCTTTTCATCCCCACCCCCACTTCTGACCCTTCATCTAAGATGTATCTGGGCTCAGGTTGCAGGGTACAGCACTGTACAGTCCTGTTGCACTAAAAAGTAGAACTGCTTTCGCTGTATTTTATATCTAAAATAAAATGCTCTGTGGGCTGGGGAGGAAGTGCCTGCCATGTAAGCCTGAGGATCTGGGTTTGGACCCCCAGGACCCACTAAAAAGTTGGGCGTCGTGGCACATGCCTACAGCCTCAGCATGGAGAAGTGGGGGGCAAAGAAAGGAGGTCTAACCAAATGGTGAGCTACAGTTCACTGAGAAACTCTGTCTCAAAACTAGGGAGCAATTGAGAAAGACACCTGACACCGACCTCTGACCTCCACGGGTGTGCACCCACATGAACACATCCTTACACTACACACACACACACACGTCCTTACACTATATACACACACACAGTTAATGAAACAAAAAATGAATAACTAAAAGGCTTTCACCAACAATCTTGTGGCAAAGCAGGAGCAGGGAGCCTTAGATGGTCTGGATCCGAGACCAGGTTACAGTGGCCCTCGTTTGGCCAACATGGGTGCCCAACACTGACATACAGAAGCCTTATGCTGGAAGCCTGGAGGAGGCAAATCAAAGCAGCTGCCAGTGGGGCAGAGAAAGACAGTCACTGTGAGAAACACAAACCACACCATGTGAAGAAGGCCACAGACAAGATGGCACACACCTAGACTATAAGGCTGGAAGGAAGCTTCCAGGGAGGCACCATGGCTCCAAAACAGTATGCAAATATTGTAGTTTGCTCCTCTGCAATGACCAGCAGTAACCTGGGGAGGGAAGAACTTATGTGGCTGACATGACTCCATCACAGACCATCACAGAGGGAAGTCAGGGCAGGAACGCAAGCAGAAGCAGAGGTAGGAACCATGGAGAGACTGCTAACTTGCTTGTTCTCCTGCCTGCGCTCTGGCAGCTTTCTCGTGCAGCCAGCCCAGGTCCATCTGCCCAGGGATGGTGCCACCCACCTGCCTAGGGCTACACCCACCAATATCAATCATCAACCAAGAAAATGATGCATAGACTTGTCCACGGGTCAATCTGATTGGAGATGATTTATTGACTGAAGCTCCCTCTTCCCAGATGACTCCAACTTGTGTCAAGCTGGCCCCCTCCCTCCAAAAAAGCACTCAGTGTAACAATTAAGATGAAAATGGGGAGAAGGAAGTACTCTTGGTCCGTGCATAGGATACAGAGAGTGTGGCTGAAGCAGACAGACCAGCCAGGGATTTGTTGCAATAAAACAGCTAGAAGGTGCAGAGAAAACTGTGTCCAGATGAAAGACAATGAAGGATCCCAAACGCTTGAGTGGGAAATTGTGGTTGAGCATCCCTGCAACACAGCAAACAGCACAGGATATCATAGGCCTCTTCTCTGATGAGGGATATGGTCTACGTGCCCCCCACCCCAGCATACATGGAAACAAGCACTACCCTCTGTCCTGTCCTAGCCATTACGTACATCCAGCTATGTGGGAGTCCCAGGTCTCTCCTTCCATAATGGTGCTGGAGGTCACACCCAGGTTGTCAGGTAGACGCAATGGCTTTTCCTTGGTGAGCTTCTCACTGTCAGTCTTGCTATATGGCTCCCTGGCTGGCCTGGGGCCCCTTACATAGGAGGCCTTTGGGTCACACTTGGATCTCTGCCCTTAGAAGAGATTAAAGTGATTCCCAGGAGAGGCTCATTATGAAAGCCCGGAGCCTGCCCCACTCAGTGTTGTACGGCATCATGAACCCAGATGCAGCCCTCACTCCTATAGTGCTCACCACTGTGACCATCTACATGATGTGAGCAAAATGAGGGTCCTCCCCAGAGCTGACCTGATGCCCTCGAACCTCTGAGATCAGCCGCTAAACAAAGCTCTTTCCTTTGTGAGTAGCCCATCTCACCTGAAAATGCACTAATATACCTACAGCACTTAATTCACACACGCAGACAACACCCTGACTCATATCTCTCTTGGAATTTTTCACACTCCCTACTCTGGTGTCATTTCAGACTAGCGACACAGCCCATCACACCTGTGAAGTGTGGCAGCAGCAGCAAGCTGTAACTCAGTCACACATGCCATCATGACAGGAGACACCACTCTACGGTGTGCCACGCTGCCAGCATAGCACGACGGTGTTTTACATTCTACCATGTCTGCACAGTGCCCATGTGTGTAGTCAACAGTCTGTTACAAAGCTGGCTTTGTGTCAGATAATTTTGCTCACGTGTAGGCACATGTGAGTACACGTGAAGAGGCTCAGCTTAGCTAGGAGAGGTACGGTAAACACCCTGATAAACCGTTCCCAAAGGGCTTACACAGCCATACCGTAAGCCACAACACACCTCTGTGTACGAACACATATCTATTTATATTTGTATATATTGGGTATATATATTATATATATATGGTTTTGCTATTGTTTTTAACTTTTGAAAATACTTTAGTGTGTGCGTGTACATGCGCGCTTGCATGAGCAGACATCACACAGCACAGAGGCAGAAGTCAGAAGACAAACTTGGGGTCTCTGTTCTCGCCCTCCACTATGATTGCTGGAACCCAAACCCACACTGCCAGGCTTGCACAACAGAGCGTCTACACAGTGACCATCTCAGGCCAAGTGAGGGTCTTTGCTGTTTATGTATCCCTGACCTAAAACCCACTGTGTAGACCAGGCGGGCCTCAAGCTTGTGATCCTTCTCTCCCTGCCTTGTAAATGCTGAGACTATAAGCACACAAGTACTGCCATGCTCAGGTGTGTATGTGTGCATGTATGTGTATTTATGTGTGTTTGTGCGTGTGTGCACATGTGCACAGACTGAGAAGCACATTAGCAAGCAATGCGGATGAAGTGTACATTTACACTTAATAAATATTCATTGAGTACTTAAAAAATAATAAAGTACAATTTAGAGTAAGTATAATTACACTATAAAAGAAGTTGCATGAAGGGCCAGTGAGACAGCTCAGCAGGTAAAGTCACTTGCTCAGAGACCTGGAGACCTGAGTCCAATCCCTGGACGCACACAAAGGTCAAAGGAGAGGACTGACTTTACAACATTGTCCTCTGACCTCCACATGGGAACCTTGTACACACCCCATACATGTACACACCACACACACACATACAATAATATTCTTTTAATTATTTAGTTACTTGAATGTAGTCTCTCTGCTTATCAGAATTTTTCATTGAATATTCTCAGACTTTGACTGTGAGTAACTGAAGATAAAGGAGGCTACAAAGCTCAAACTTGCTTCCCAATGTAAACAGTAAACCAAATGTTACAAAGGGGAGTCTTCTGAGAGGAAAACATATCTCACAATTGGAAGGACGATAATAACCATCTTTAAAGTAACAAGGATTATAGGGGGAGGGGAGCAGCCTGGATCTCCTGACCTCCATCTGAGTGAGAGAAAGACTCAGCAGACACCCGAGAAGCCCTGAAAACTTTCCTAGGAAGGGGGCCTGGACGGCTCAAGGATGCACCCACCCGCCCAAAACACATCAAGCAGGTTATCTAGCCACTCCTGGGGTTAGTGTCATCACTTTTAAGACATTCTATACACACATACACACACACACACACACACACACACACATACACACACAGACACACACATACACAAACATACACACACATACACACACATACACAAACATACACACAAACATACACACACATACACACACATACACACACACAAACATACATACACATACGCACATACACACACATACACACACATACACACACATGCACACACATACATACACACACATACACAAACATACACACACATACACACACATACACAAACATACACACACATACACAAACATACACATACATACACACACATACACATACACACACATACACACACACATACACATACATACACAAACATACACATACATACACACATACACACACATACACACAGACACACACATACACACACAGACACACACATACACACAGACACACATATACACACACATACACACAGACACACACATACACAGACACACACATACACACACATACACACACACATACACACACAAACATACACACACACATACACACATACACACACATACACACACAGACACACACAGACACACACATACACACAGACACACATATACACACACATACACACAGACACACACATACTCACACACACACACACACACACACACACTGTATCGATCCTCAAATCCTCTGCAGACCTGTAACAGAGCTCAAGGATCTCTGAATGGGCAGGGAAGCCGGAAGACACCACAAGGAGCAGTTATAAAGGTTCTAGCAGCTTTTATTACAACAGTGTGGCTAGCATTTCATCCAACATCAGCAACATTGACCCGTCCGTCATATTCTAGAAAACAGCCCAGGAAGCTCAGGCACATCTGGAGCAATGCTCACCCAACACTGGTTAGTGTCCAGACTTCACATCACCCCGATAACATGTGATCGTTTCCCAGCAGGCGTGTGGCATAAAGCCTGCTGCTTTGTTTGCCTATACACACATCAGAACATGCCTCACAGTTAAACACTTTATTACAGAACTCCGTGACATCCAGACTTACTCATGCTTGGTGTCAGTCGGTTATACCAAATACCATAAAATACAAAATGATAGGAAATATAAACATGTATTTCAAGTTTATAACATTTTATTTACAAAAATAGGCTGAGAAGGCCAGGGGTCCACCCCACATTCTTTCCTGGAGAAACCGCTTGGCATCACGGTTCCTTTAGTAGTTTCTAAGGTTGCGAGGAACTTCTTCAGAGCTGTACTTTTCAACTAGAAGCTCAGATGGAACGGAGAGAAAGTGGGAGGGGAAGGGGGAGGGGGGAGGGCAAAGGGGAGAGGGAGGAGGGCAAGGGGGGAGGGTCTCGAACAGTAACTGGATAGATGGCTTGACGGGAAGGACTGCAGCCGGCCCGCGCACTGGTGGTGAGAGCACCCTGCTTGCACTGCTATCTACAGGAGCCCGGCTGCTCAGTTCTGAAGGACACTTATTCCCAACACGACACTGTCAGACGATGGCGCCCAGGCAGACACTAGGACATGACTCCAAAGACGGGGTTGTGGCGGCAGATGCTGGGGCCGTACTCCTCATAGTCCTTCTTGGTGTGACAGACCTGGAAGAACTCCGGCTGCAGGAGGAGCAGCGGGAGGGAGAGGATGAGCAGGGGAAGGGGAAACCAGTGAGCTAAGGGGCACGGGGGCTGTCCTCATCCAGAGGTCCCTCTGCCAACCACTGGGTGACACCCAGGCAGAAGTTCATTTCACTTTTAAAAATTCCCTCAGCAGTTCCCAGCACTGGAAAACAACAGATTTACTCAGTTTCCACTTATTGGGATCAAATATCTGTTAACCTGAACTAAAAATAGCTGCTAACAAACTCAAGGGGGGAGTATTAATACATTAAAATAATCATTTGGAAAGGACCCAAGGAGGTGCTGGGGAGAGGGCTCAGTTGTATACGCTTGTCATATAAACGTGAGAACCTGAGCCCATCCATGCACCCTAGGGAAGCCAGGCATGGCAATGTACACCTTTAATCCTACTGCTGGGGAGACAGACAGGTGGAGCCCTTGAGATCCCTCACCAGCCTAGGCTAATTGGTGAGCCAGGTCCTAGAGAGAAAGCTGACTCAAAAAGAAAAGGGGATTGAAGAAGATCCAATATTGACCTCTGGCCTCCTCACACAATTTGCACACTCCTGCACGTACATGTGCACTCATGTGCACACACATAGGAGAAAGCCAGGATGCTCTAGATTACTTTCAGATTTCATGTACACATGTTTATCTGCAACCCACAATTAGCAGGGTGCTTGTGAATGAGATATACAATTTAACTGATAACTAACATTTTTATATCAAACAGAATTTAGTCTGTTTAAAGCCATGCAAACAGAACACATGGTATTTAATTTTCATAGACAGTATTTATCCAAACCCTACAGAGACGAACAGATGACAATGTAAAAGTCATATGAAAAGGGACTTACAGTTGAGGCCAGCATGGAGCCTCCAAACCACACGGCATAGCGCTGCATATGGTGTGTTATCACCTGCACCTCCACAGGCTTAGGCTGCAAAAGAAAGCAACTGCAGTTAGTCTGCACAGTACATCCTATCAGCTCCTCCAGTGACGGCCTCAGCCACACTGCAGTGCCAGCCCCGGGAGACTCAGGAAAGGAAGTGCTCGTGCCTGACCGAGACCCTCTCTTCTGGTACTAACACAATTAACCTAACTGATGGCTTTATTCAAACAACCCAGATGGCTTATCAAGGTCAATAACAAAGTGAACCCCAAACACTACAACAAAATAAACACTGCAACAGGTCCCTCACGGCAGAGGGCTCTTTGCTCTCACTTCCCTACCAACACCCATCTCAGGGAGATGCCCAGGCGGCACCCCAGTGGCTGAGAGCCGTGATGGGCACAGCCTCGCTCCCTGGCCCAGGCGGCACCCCAGTGGCTGAGAGCCGCGATGGGCACAGCCTCGCACGCATCGGTTGTCTCGCTGTAACGGGGACGTTCCCTCACCGTAAGTGCTGCCATCTTGTCTCGGTAGCACCCTGGTCGCACAAACACACCCATGCCTGATCTTGCAGAAGAGGGGATGAGTGGTCTTAAAGACATCCTCCAATGAACATGGCCATCCAACCTAGCTGCCCTGCTGGCCATGCTGGAGGACAGTGGGCCTGCACACTGCCCCTACCTTTATCCTGCCCCCACTGAGCTCTTCACTCAGCTTCAACCTGGCGTCCACCACTCTTTTCAAGTCTCTCTGTAGACGACGTCCAAAGTCTCTAAACATGGTGGAGCCTCCAGAAAGAACGACATTCTGAAAGACAAAAGCAGATGGTGAGCGGCCTTGGGTGAGACCAAGCTGCCTGTGACTGTCCAGTAACTGCTCCCCAGCAGGCCTGCTTGTGTGACTAAGGCTAATGCAGATGTAAGACACTAACCGAAACACCTGCCCTCCCTTCTCCCAGTCTCGCGGGGTTACCAGCGGCAGCACACCCCTCCCCACATCCCAGAAGTCTGCAGAGAGTCCACAGGAATTCCTGGGAAGGAACTGTGTCTGCAAAGACAGGTGAGAACGGTCGTGATGTGGGGAGGTTGGGACGCTGAAGCTCTAGAGGCGAGTTACCTACCCCAGGCCAGCGTGAGCCCTCTGCAGAGCCATTCCTTGCCCACCTCTGTGCCCAAACTAACATCCTGTGACTAATGGCTAAAAACCCCTGTGATCTATTAACTTAGAAGATGCCTAGCTTCCACCAAGCCAGAGCCAGTCATCAGACAGCATCTAGGCTACAGAACAGCTCCCCCATCTCCTTGCAGCCACCTCTCTGATGTGTCCACCACTGTACTTTAAACTTGCCTTGACTGACAGCTTCCTTTCTTCTGTAAAACCATCAGGCTTTATGAAACCACTTTCATATTGGAACACAGAATTTGGGGTAACCTACATCTGCAGTTCTGGGACATGGTCACTCAAATTGGGCTCCAGTTTTCTGTTTCCTTTAAGGTGAGAGCTATATTTTTTTTCATTTTGAAGGGGAATCAGAGACAGCCTGGCTGCAGAATCTTTCTGAGACATCTTCCTCCTTCCTCAGAGACCTATAAAGAAGGCCTCTGCTCCTGCCTCATGAGTCGATTCTCCTCAGAGCTCTGCTGTGCCGTCTGTCTGTGGAGCTGGGACCTGACTCCTCAGAGTCCCCAACATGTCTGACTGTCTACTGTGGTACTAACAGCTGTGTCCCCCTTGACTCCCTCACATGAGACCTTTCACTAGCCAAGAGCCATAGGTTGTATGTTTTCCATATGAACAGGCCACCAATCCCTCCCTCGGAACTTTCCTCCACTGTAAACAGCCGAAAGCACACAGCTACTCAGCCTGCGCTGCCCCCACCCCGCTCACCCCTGCCCCCGGCAGAACCCTCACAAGAGCCGAGGAAACAGGAAAGCTGTACTGACCAACACTGGCTCTTGACAAATCACTAACATTGATCTTCAACTGTTTTGCCTTAATAACCAACCCCAACTGGGCCTTTCGTTCATACTGGAACCCCTTCAGAAGGGCGGCGTGGGAAGAAAGCATATCAAATCACCTGGGGAAACATTTTCAAATGAGTCCCCCACACCCACCCACAGCTCATGAGGACTCCAGCTCTGTCACATGACTGCATCAGATGCTTGATGAGTGAGGAAGGACAAGAATCATTAAACCGTCCGGCTGTTAGAATGAAAGATAACAGTTCTATTCTCTCAGGCTACAGAATATTATTTAGGACAATGAAAGCGAAATTGCCCTCATTTAACTTTGTGACAGAAAATATCATTTGAGAAAACTATAGAGAAAATAAAAATCATCTTTCAAGGAGCCCCAAGTCCCCAACCTTGCCTTCTGGGATGCCTTGTGCAGCTGCATTTCCTCAGCCAGAAAACCCCTCGCAAGTTTATGAGGAAGAGATGTCGTACAGGCCTAGGCCAGAGAGCCCAGGTTATGGCAGGTCTGCTCTGCTCACTGCTCTCCCACGCCAGCTGAGGCCACAGTGGCAGAGGCAGGATTTGCAGAGCAGGCAGTAGAGACAGAGGCAGAAGAACAGAGTCCTGCGAAGCCACCTCAGATCTGGTCTCATGCCTTGCGACCTATTCCAGTTCCAACCTGAGTATCTGTAGAAATTTTCCCTCTAATAACCTGCCCATAGACTTGGGAGAGCCTACAGGAAGCCCTCACTGTTCCAAGAGCTGAGGACCTTCAGGGACAACACATGACAGGCCATGACAAGAGTTGAGCCAAAAGGCCATGCATGAGAAAGCACAGCTGAGTAGCCACTGCAGCCAGATGTCTTTGGGAGGGTCCTGGAGGGCGCTTGCAGGTCAGATACGAAACACTTCTGGGGAGAGCCTTCCAGAGCTCTCCAGTAGGAAGAGGTCCTCCAAGGCCATACCCTGACCATCCCTGGAGCTCTCCCCAATTCTTCCCAGTCAACGGGAGAACTACATTAAGCAAGAGGTCCCTTTCTCATGGAGCCCACCTAGTAACAGGTGTGCTGGGCAAAGCAAACCTGAAGTGTGCCATCTGGTCCTTGCTTGGGCTTGGTGGTCAAGGCACCTGATAGTAGGAGCTCTGCAAGATTGGAGTAGGAGAAAGCAGGCTGCTGCTGACTCCTTTCTTAGACAGGGATTCTAGAGTCCTCACCACCCGGACTCCAGCCCTAAGACAGGGATTCTAGACCTTCAGCACCCAGACTGCAGCCCTACTAAGCCCCAGCCTCCTTCTGGGTGACTGGTTACATCTAGATCCCCAGGCCAGTGTCCTGACCATGCTGTCTTCCTCTGTTGCCATGTGGAGAAACCCTCAGACAAGGTGTGACTGTCAGAGACCAGACTCACGGGCACAGCTATGCCAAGCTCAGGGTGGTTTGTCTATGGAATTAATATCAAGGGTGCCCAGAAGGCTAGACAAGAGGCAGTGTTCAAGAATGAGTGTGTTCTGACCCAGCTCCTCTCAGACACGGACCTTAACCCCGCATAGCTGTTTACTGGTCAGAAGACTTTAAACGTGGTCTTGGCATTCGTGTCTTTAGGAAAAGCCTCAAGCAGTCACTGGCACCTCTCTCAAATAGACACAGTCAGTTATTCCTAGAGCAACAGAAGCCGGATCCTGTCCAGTTAAGAATGAGCTGAGGGCTGGGGATGGACAAGGATGCAATGTGACTTAAGTGCGTGTTTCTAAGGGTACTCTGGTTTCTACTCTACCTTCTCTTCTGACCACTATAAATAAGTCCTTCTTGAAATCTTCAGACTCCAGTTACCACAGCCCGTCAGAATCCTGGGGCCCTGGACATGTCAGGGGGCCTCACATAGCTCCTGGGGAGCCTGGGTCCTACTGGGCTCTTGCCTGCTCATGTCCATACAGAGGGAAGACCAATGAGTGCCAGGTGCTTCTGTGGCTGTCACAGAAAATTATTATTCCTGCACATAACAGCCAAAGCAAGGCACTGGGCACACAGTGCCCCTCACAAGGACTCCCCTCCCCCAACCCCAAACCTGTGGCTTTGTCCCTCTAAGAGATAATGAGATGGGTATGGAGCATGCCCACTCTGCTTCCTACCATTCCAGACTCTGTAGGAGCACTCTCATGGGCTCACGACTCTTCCGTATGTATCCACCCAAAGCACGTTTGTCATACTAAGACAGGTGAAGGTATGACTGAGGAGGTTCTAAAGAAAACTGTCCCCAGGCCCAGTGTCAGGAAATCATGGCCCCTGGGCAAACACAACCAGCAGTAACACAGCAGTCTCGCTTCCCACCGGCCCTGCGACTTCCACCACGGAGCCAGCTTCCCTCTTCCCGGACTGCCAGAAGGCTCAGCACAGTGTGGCTGGGATGACAGACACATACCCACTGCCCTTGGCCTGCTGGTCTCATGCCCCTAACTCTGACTCCTCTAGCTAGCTCCTTCTTTTCTACTGGACCAACTTCCCTGATGGTCTTACACCACGCAACGGACAGACAGCCAGCAGGGAAAGAAAGGTGTGCATATTCGAGTTGGGCAAACTGAACATGGAAACAGAATTATCTTCATGCAAAATAGGGAGAGGTAAGCAGACCGCTTCGCTAAAGAGTCTGCAGGCGACGAAGGACTGCTGGAACGAGAGAATCAGCCTTCGCCAGGAACGAACCCCTGTTACCCAAAACCAAGTCATCAGTCCTGAAATCATCACAGACATACAAGCAACACTCAATGAACTGAGCAAATTGTATTTATACATTTGTGTGTGTGTGTGTGTGTGTGTGTGTGTGAATAACAACTAAAGATAAAGAGGCCATAAATTTGAAAGGGAATGGGGAAGGACCCAGCACAGTATGAGTTGGAGGGAGGAAAAAAGGAAGGGGGGAAATGATACAATTATATTTTAATTTTTTTTGGGGGGGGGGTTTTCGAGACAGGGTTTCTCTGTAGCTTTGGAGCCTGTCCTGGAACTAGCTCTTGTAGACCAGGCTGGTCTCGAACTCACAGAGATCCGCCTGCCTCTGCCTCCCGAGTGCTGGGATTAAAGGCGTGCACCACCGCCGCCTGGCTATATTTTAATTTTATAAATAAAAAACATTTTAAAAATTAAAAAGAATGTCTAGTCCTCTAACAGAATTCCTTTCTCCCTTCTCTCTGAAAAGCTTCAGATTCTCCCCAGATACTGCCTCTCTCTTCCTGTCCCTTCCCAGCTTGCACCCAGAACCCACCCCACCCCCGCCCCCGCCTCATCCTCCCGTCTTTGGGGCCACAAAATCCCACAGCTCAGCCTGTTTGGGCGCCGGGGACCTGGAATTGAGTGCACCCAGGCCGGTGGGAGGTCCCCTCCTTCATTAGCCTGCCTGCGGCAAGGTAGGCCCTTTGTCAGAGAGCTGCTTGGCCTGCAAGGGGACCTGACAGTCTGCCAGAGGATCCATCATTCATTGGGGTGAGTGAGGAGTGAGTGCCCGAACCGCGGCAGCTGCCAGGAGAGGGACCACAGACATTCCCCAACTCCCCCCTGCCACCCGCACACTTCCTGCTCTTCCAGCAGGGGTTATTCTCCCCGATACTGCCTCTCTCTTCCTGTCCCTTCCCAGCTTGCACCCAGAACCCCCCCCCCCCCCCCGCCTCATCCTCCCGTCTTTGGGGGCCACAAAATCCCACAGCTCAGCCTGTTTGGGCGCCGGGGACCTGGAATTGAGTGCACCCGGGCCGGTGGGAGGTCCCCTCCTTCATTAGCCTGCCTGCAGCAAGGTAGGCCCTTTGTCAGTGAGCTGCTTGGCCTGCAAGGAGACCTGACAGTCTGCCAGAGGATCCATCATTCATTGGGGTGAGTGAATTTAATTCATTGGGTGAATTGAACTTCTAAAAGAAGACCCAAAAGGGATTATTCAGAGGAACAAATGGGCAGGCGCCAATGCAAGAATTCCTCCAACAATTTGAAAAACAACATGAAAGCACCAGAACCCAGCGAACTTATAACAGGAGGACTTGAACACACTAATCAAGAAGAAGTAGAAAAAAATTGACTTTATGAAAGTAATAGAGTCCCTTAAACAGGAGGTGAAAAACTCCCTTAAGGAAATGGACGAGGAGAATAACAAAAAGTTTGAAGAATTGAGTAAATCCATAAATGATATCCTAGGAAACCAAGAAAAAACAATCAAACAGATAATGGAAACAGTGCAAGACTTGAAAACTGAAATGGAGGCAAGGAAGAAAACACAACCCGAGGGCCAGCTGGATATAGAAAATCTATGTAAACGAACAAGCATAACCAACAGAATACAAGAGATAGAAGAAAGAATCTCAGATTCTGAAGATACCATAGAGAAAATAAACGCACTGATCAAAGAAAACAGCAAATCCAACAAATTCTCATCACAAAACATTCAGGAAATCTGGGACACAATAAAAAGACTAAACCTAAGAATAATAGGCGTAGAAGAAGGAGAAGAAATACAGCTCAGTGGTCCAGAAAATATATTTAATAAAATTATAGAAGAAAACTTCCCAAACCTAAAAAAAGATATGCCTATTAAGGTTCAAGAAGCTTACAGAACACCAAATAGACTGGATCAAAAAAAAAATCCCCTCGCCATATTATAATCAAAACACAAAACATACAGAATAAAGAAAGAATATTAAGAGCTGCAAAGGAAAAAGGTCAAGTAACATATAAAGGTAAACCTATCAGACTAACACCTGACTTCTCTATGGAAACCATGAAAGCCAGAAGGTCCTGGATAGATGTTTTGCAGAAACTAAGAGACCATGGATGGAAGCCCAGATTACTATACCCAGCCAAGCTTTCATTCACTATAAATGGAGAAAACAAAATATTCCAGGATAAAAACAAATTTAAACAATACATAGCCACAAATCCAGCCTTACAGAAAGTAATAGAAGGAAATTCACAAACAAAGGAGTCCAGCATTGCCCAAAATAACTCAGACATCTAGCGACCCTTCACCAGCACATCTCAAAGAAAGGAAACACACAATCTCTACTACCGAATAAAAAATGACAACCGGAGTTAACATCCACTGGTCATTAATATCACTTAATATCAATGGACTCAATTCACCTATAAAAAGGCACAGGCTAAGAGATTGGATACGAAAACAGGATCCAACATTCTGCTGTTTACAAGAAACACACCTCAACCACAAAGACAGACATCTACTCAGAGTAAAGGGTTGGGAAAAGGTTTATCAAGCAAATGGACCTAAGAAACAAGCGGGTGTGGCCATACTAATTTCTAACAAAGTTGACTTCAAACTAAAATCAATCAGAAGAGATGGAAAGGGACACTTTATACTCATTACAGGAAAAATCTATCAGAATGAAGTCTCAATCCTGAATATCTATGCCCCTAATACAAAAGCACCCACTTATATAAAAGAAACATTACTAGAACTCAAGACAGCCATCAAACCAAACACACTGATAGTGGGAGACTTCAACACTCCTCTTTCACCAATGGACAGGTCAATTCGACAGAAACCTAACAGAGAATTAAGAGACTTAATAGAGGTAATGAACCAAATGGACTTAACAGACATCTATAGAACATTCCACCCAAACAGGAAAGAATATACCTTCTTCTCTGCGGCTCATGGAACCTTTTCGAAAATTGACCACATGCTCGGTAACAAAGCAAACTTCCACAGTTACAAAAACATATTAGTAACCACCTGCATCTTATCGGATCACCATGGATTAAAATTAGAATTCAACAACAATGCTACCCCCAGAAAGCCTACAAACTCATGGAAACTGAACAGTCAACTACTGAACCACACCTGGGTCAAGGAAGAAATAAAGAAAGAAATTAAAGTCTTTCTTGAATTTAATGAAAATAAAGACACAACATACTCAAACTTATGGGACACTATGAAAGCAGTGCTAAGAGGAAAATTCATAGCACTAAGTGCCCACTTAAAAAAAAACGGAGAAAGCACACATTGGAGACTTAACAGCACACCTGAAAGCTTTAGAAAAGAAAGAAGCAGACTCACCTAGGAGGAGTAGAAGACTGGAAATTATCAAACTGAGGGCAGAAATCAACAAAATAGAAACACAGAAAACAATCCAAAGAATCAATGAAACAAAAAGCTGGTTCTTGGAGAAAATCAACAAGATTGACAAACCCCTAGCCAAACTAATGAAACGGCAGAGAGAGAACACACAAATTAATAAGATCAGAAATGAAAAAGGGGACATAACCACAGACACAGAGGAAATTCAGAGAATCATTAGATCTTACTACAAAAGCCTGTATGCCACAAAATTGGAAAATGTAAAAGAAATGGACACTTTTTTAGATAAGTACCATATACCAAAGTTAAACCAGGACCAAGTAAATGCTCTAAATAGTCCTGTTAGTCGCGAAGAATTGGAAACTGTTATCAGAAACCTCCCTACCAAAAAGAGTCCAGGACCTGATGGGTTCAATGCAAAATTCTACCAGAACTTCCAAGAAGACCTAATACCTATACTCCTTAAGGTATTTCATAATATAGAAACAGAACAGTCATTGCCAAACTCCTTTTATGAAGCTACAATTACCCTGATACCTAAACCACACAAAGACTTAACCAAGAAAGAGAATTACAGGCCACTCTCACTCATGAACATCGATGCAAAAATTCTCAATAAAATACTGGCAAACAGAATCCAAGAACACATTAGAAAAATTATCCACTATGATCAAGTAGGCTTCACCCCAGAGATGCAGGGCTGGTTCAACATACGAAAATCTATCAATGTAATCCATCACATAAATAAACTGAAGGATAAAAACCATATGATCATCTCATTAGATGCAGAAAAAGCATTTGACAAAATTCAGCACCCCTTTATGATAAAGGTCTTGGAGAGATTAGGGATACAGGGGTCATTCCTAAATATAATAAAGGCTATTTACAGCAAGCCGACAGCTAACATCAAATTAAATGGAGAGAAACTCAAGGCCATCCCACTAAATTCAGGAACGCGACAAGGCTGTCCACTCTCTCCTTATCTCTTCAATATAGTGCTTGAAGTTCTAGCAATAGCAATAAGACAAAACAAGGGGATCAAGGGGATTCGAATTGGAAAGGAAGAAGTTAAACTTTCGTTATTTGCAGATGATATGATAGTGTACATAAGCAACCCCAAAAACTCCACCAAATAACTCCTACAGCTGATAAACTCCTTTAGTATCGTGGAAGGTTACAAGATCAACTCCAAAAAATCAGTCGCCCTCCTATATACAAAGGATAAGGAAGCAGAGAAAGAAATCAGAGAAGCTTCACCTTTCACGATAGCCACAAATACCATAAAATATCTTGGGGTAACTCTAACCAAGGAAGTGAAAGACCTATTTGACAAGAACTTTAAGTCTTTGAAGAAAGAAATTGAAGAGGATACCAGAAAATGGAAGGATCCCCCTTGCTCTTGGATTGGGAGGATCAACATAGTAAAAATGGCAATACTACCAAAGGCAATCTATAGATTTAATGCAATCCCCTTAAAGATCCCATCAAAATTCTTCACAGATCTTGAGAGGACAATAATCAACTTTATATGGAAGAACAGGAAACCCAGGATAGCCAAAACAATCTTATACAATAAAGGAACTTCTGGAGGCATTACCATCCCTGACTTCAAACTCTATTACAGAGCTACAGTATTGAAAACAGCTTGGTATTGGCATAAAAATAGAGAAGTCGACCAATGGAATCGAATAGAAGACCCAGATCTTAACCCACAAACCTATGAACACCTGATTTTTGATAAAGGAGCTAAGGGCACACAATGGAAGAAAGAGGGCATCTTCAACAAATGGTGCTGGCATAACTGGATGTCAACCTGTAGAAGAATGAAAGTAGATCCGTGTCTATCACCATGCACAAAACTCAAGTCCAAATGGATTAAAGACCTCAATATCAATCTGAACACACTGAACCTGTTAGAGGAGAAAGTGGGAAGTACTCTACAACATTTGGGCACAGGAGACCGCTTCCTACGTATAGCCCCAGCAGCACAGACATTAAGGGCAACATTGAATAAATGGGACCTCCTGAAGCTGAGCAGCTTCTGTAAAGCAAAGGACACTGTCACTAAGACAAAAAGGCAGCCTACTGACTGGGAAAAGATCTTCACCAACCCCACAACAGACAAAGGTCTGATCTCCAAAATATATAAGGAACTCAAGAGACTAGACTTTAAAATGCTAATGGACCCAATTAAAAAATGGGGCACTGAACTGAACAGAGAATTCTCAACAGAAGAAGTTCGAATGGCCAAAAGACACTTAAGGGCATGCTCAACCTCCTTAGCAATCAGGGAAATGCAAATCAAAACAACGTTGAGATATCATCTTACACCTGTCAGAATGGCTAAAATCAAAAACACCAATGATAGCCTTTGCTGGAGAGGATGTGGAGTAAGGGGTACACTCATCCATTGCTGGTGGGAATACAAACTTGTGCAACCGCTTTGGAAAGCAGTGTGGAGGTTTCTCAGGAAATTTGGGATCAACCTACCCCAGGACCCAGCAATCCCACTCTTGGGAATTTACCCAAGAGATGCCCAATCATATTACAAAAGCATTTGTTCAACTATGTTTATAGCAGCATTATTTGTAATAGCCAGAACCTGGAAACAACCTAGATGCCCTTCAGTGGAAGAATGGATGAAGAAAGTGTGGAATATATACATATTAGAGTACTACTCAGCGGTAAAAAACAATGACATCTTGAATTTTGCATGAAAATGGAGGGAAATAGAAAACACCATCCTGAATGAGGTAACCCAGGCCCAAAAAGATGAACATGGGATGTACTCACTCATAATTGGGTTCTAGCCATAAATAAAGGACATCGAGCCTATAATTCATAAAAAAATCCTAGAGAAGCTATATAAGAAGGTGAACCCAAAGAAAAACATATAGTTATCCTCCTGGATACTGGAAGTAGACAAGATTGCCGGACAAAAAATGGGAACATGGGAGTGGGGAGGGATGGGGGGAGGGGAGGATGGGGAGAGAAAAGTGTGAAATGGAGGATGGGAAGAGCTTGGGGGAATAGGATGGTTGGGATATAGGAAGGGTGGATATGGGAACAAGGAATTATATATCTTACTTAAGGGAGCCATTCTAGGGTTGACAGAGACTTGACTCTAGAGGGGTTCCCAGGTGTCCAGGAAGACGCCCCCAGCTAGGTCCTTGGGCAGCTGAGGAGAGGGTGCCAGAAATGTACAGATCCTATTGCCATACTCATGAATATCTTGCATATCACTATAGAACCTTCACCTGGCATTGGATGGAGAAAATGACAGAGCCCCACATAGGAGCACCGGACTGAGCTCCCAAGGTCCCGATGAGGAGCAAAAGGAGGGAAATCATGAGCAAGGAAGTCAGGACCGTGAGGAGTGCGTTTACCCATTGAGATGGTGGGACAGATCTAATGGGAGACCACCAAGTCCAGTTGGAATGGGACTGATGGAACTGGGGACCAAACCGGACTCTCTGAATGTGGCTGACGGTGGAGGAGGACTGAGAAACCAAGGACAACGGCAATGAACATGAACTCTACAGCATGGACGGGCTCACTGTGAGCCTTGTCAGTTTGGTTGCTCACCTTCCTGGACTTAGGGGGAGCTGGGAGAACCTTGGACTTAACATAGTGAAGGGAACCCTGATGGCTCTTTGTCTTGGAGAGGGGTGGAGTGGGGGTATGGGTGGAAGGGAGGGGAGGGAAGGGGGAGGAGGAGGGAAGGAGATGGAAATCTTTAATTAAAAAAATGAGGAAAAAAAAGCTTCAAAGATAAGCACTGTGACAGACGGGACACAGCCTCTTCCGTCACCCAGCACTATCTCTGGAAAACTCCATGTACCAACAAACACCTCAGGTGGCCTGAGCAGACCCTGAACCAACGGGAGCACAAGCTGGCTTGAAGAGGGGCTTCGAACCTCTAAATCTAGACATTTTTAAAGGGGCCTATAACCTTGAAAGTTTTTGAGAAATGTGAAAATCACATTTTAAGATAGAAAATTTCTGTAATTCTAGAGACAAACATTTCAGAAAAAATACTTGCGATCTCATAACAACATTCATTCCAGGGTCCATGAAAAAGAACTGTGCTTGTTTCTTACATGGAAAAAAAGGGGAAGACGGGGCAGGGGAGATGGCACGGGGTGTGAGGGGGAGGGAGGAAGCACTGGCCACATTTGTGTGAGGGCCTGTGTTTGAATCCCTAGAACTCACAGCAAGATGATGGTGTGTGTGTGTGTGTGTGTGTGTGTGTGTGTGTGTGTGTGAGTGATCCTAAAATGAGGTGGGAGGCAGAGACAGGAGACTCCCTGAGGATCATGGGGCAGCCATCCTGATTACACAGTGAATAAGAGACAAAGTGGAAGGGGAAGGCCAACACCCAAGGTTGTCTACTGACCACACACACCTGCACTCACAGCCACAAATGTCCCCACAAACCACACAGTCACACACACACACACACACACACACACACGCACATGCACAGAAGAAAGGGATTTGGTGTTTTTGTTTTTAAGTCAAAGCAAAGTTTATCTTTCACCAGGAAACATGTGTGGCAACTTGCAAGTGCCCAGGGGACAGGTGAGAGAGCTGTGAAAGCCTGGGCCTGCAGGGCAGATAGGGACCGTGCATGAAGTCATGCTGTCCTCAGAGTACGCCGTGGCAGCACAGGGACCCTGCCAACAGTCCAACAGTCCCTGAACAAGGGCTGACAGCTCAGTCACAATGCCTGCTTGCGATCTGAAATTCACACTTCCTCACTGAGAGACTTTCCATGAGCTGAGTATTCAGAGCTCAGAACAGTGACCATGCTCATACCAGGGAGGTCAGCACAGTCAAGGGCTCAAAGAGGACTAAACAAACAAACAAACAAACAAACAAAACCCCACACTGTGTAGACAAAAGCTGAAAACAGCAGCATGAATATAGGCAGGATGCAGGCAGCCTTGGCCATTAGAACGGCTCTCAGAAGTTAAGACATTCACTGAGGCAGTGAGAAGGTGGACGGGTCAGTAAAAAGAGGGGACATAGAAGGACAGCTATGCACAGAACACATCATGTGTGAACATGTATGAAAACCTCACAGCAACAGTGATGCTGAGGGACACGAAGCCCCTAGAAGACGCGAACAGAAGGATGACAACAGCAATAAGTCACCTGAGAAGCGCCATTCTTTGAGAGCCCACGGGTTGTCCTGACTCCCGCCAAGTCCTCTCAGATTCCCACCCTGTGAGCAGGTCGTCTGGACCTGGCAGCCTGCTGCAAGCTTGTTTGAGTGGACTTTGTTGAGGCAGAAAACTGATTAAACACAGAATGGCGCTTAAAACACAAGTCAGTTCACACTGAAGGTCCTGGCACAAGAGTTGATCTTAATGGCAAGTCTACCTTCTCCACAAGGACTTACTGGCGGGTGTGCAAATGACCTGGTAACAACCTCAATAGTCCATCTCCATCTAAAGGACACTGAAGGAAGTAAGACTGACCATTAGGAAACTTCTACTAAGTAGTCCGGCCAACACCACTCTGGCTTCAGGGACAGATAGCAATATAGGACATCATCCCAGTGACACCTTACTCCTAGAACGGCCATTCTTTTTTTTTTTTCTCAAGGAAATGTCTTTTCATGGGCTGGGGTTACTCAGGGTAGAGAGCTTGCCTTAGCAGACAAGGCCCGGAGCCCAACCCCAACAAGAACAACAAAATGCCTATTCGGAAAAAAAAAAGCGCTGTTAACAGATATTTTAGTCCATTTAAATACTACATTTACAGAAAAGGGCAATCTTAAGCAGCTAGTTAATGTAACGACCTCTCGTGTTTCTTAGACGAAGGCACAGGCTACATGAATCTGTTACACCATTTTTATCTGAACACAGTTGCTATTTAGAAATATCATCAAGTCAGCGTGAGTGATGTGCCCTGCAGTGTAGGTGGATCTTCCTGAACGTTCGGTCAGCCATGTTCCTCCTAGCACCACTTCCTTCGTTTGAACCCCCGAGCTCACCATGTGTGCTCCTACACACTTCAGATGTGTCTTAGGAAGAATGCCACCACCGTCCAGCCACCCTCTGCATAGCTGCATCCATGCGCTGTCCTTTCCTGCCTTGTTCCTGTGCCCTTCAACAACGTTTACAGCATTTTCCATCCCAGTCCAAAATCCAGTTCGACTTTTACAACTACTTGTCATGTCCCTGCAATGGATTTCTTGATTATTAAAAGAATAATAATTTCCTAAGCTATAAAATAAATGTTCGCCAGAATACTTCTGGAGTGCGGTCAGCTCTTGGGTTGCCTCTCGAGGTGGAACATTTGGGATCATCTGCCTCTCTGCAGCTTCAAGAGGAAGCACTACACAGAGACTACGCACTGCACACCGTGCTGCACATAAACATCACCAGCAGCCTCACTGGGAAAGAGCAAGCTCTCCAGACAAATGGTGTGCGGTCCCGCGACCTCCTCACATTCATCTCACCTACATCAGACGCACAAGCCAACGCCAAACAGACTGCGGGCCTAGACACAACAGCTAACGACAGAGTTGCTAAAACGAGCTAGTGATAGAGATGTAGATATTTCTAAAGCTTTAAGACCTGAGGGTAAATTAAATATTTAGATAGTCCACAAAAAGCAAAAATACATAGACAAAAAAAAATTGAACCTCATGAATTCAACATTTCCATTTTTTTTTATTACGTATACAATATTCTGTCTGTGTGTGTGCCTGCAGGCCAGAAGAGGGCACCAGATCCCATTAGAGATGGTTGTGAGCCACCATGTGGTTGCTGGGAATTGAACTCAGGACCTTTGGAAGAGCAGGCAATGCTCTTAACCTCTGAGCCATCTCTCTAGCCCCCAACATTTCCATTCTTGTTCAAAATATGTAACAAAGAAAATTAGCTGGGTGGTGGTGGCGCATACCTTTAATCCCAGCTCTGTAAGTCAGAGGCAGGCAGATCTCTATGAGTTTGGGGCCAGCCTGGTCTATAAGAGCCAGGGCTGTTACACAGAGAAACCCTGTCTCGAAAAACCAAAAAGAAAAAAAAAGAAGAAAAAGAAAAAGAACTAAGAAAATTAAAACAATCCACAGACTAGGGGGGAAAAAAGATCTGCAACTCACATACTTGACTAGAAATTATAGAAAGAACATTTATAACGCAATAATAAACTAACAGTAAAACATGGGTTGAAGATCAAGCAGTCATCTTCCCAGGATACTCCTCAGCAGAGTCCCCTCCTGGCACACCCTGGAATGGGCTCCACAAGCCCACACTTCCTGAGGACACAGAGCCCCATACTGGCTACTTCTGTGTCAACTTGACATAGGCTAGAGTCATTTGGAAATAGGAAACCTCACCTGAGAAAATACCCTGACCCGACAGGCCCCATGTGCAAACCTATGGTGCATTTTCCTGATTGGTGATTGAGGTGGGAGGGCCCAGCTCACTGTGGGTGGTGCCACCCTGGGCTGGCTGGCAGCTCTGGGTGCTATGAGAAGGCAGGCTGGGCAAGCCATGAGGAGCGAGCCAGTCAGCAGCGTTCCTCTCTGCCTCGGCTTCAGTTCCTGGTGATGGAGTATGACAGATGAAATAATCCCTTGTTTGTGGGCGTGGTGTTTTACCACAGCAACAGAGACCCAACCTAAAGAAGCCCTACCCTTGAGCCCTAGCCCTCCCTTCCTCCCTTCCTCCTATCTCACTTTCCTCCTTAACTGTCACAGTGGTTCACCCCTCACCCACTGGCCTGCTGCCCCCAACAGCATCATCCACACAGTGCCAGGTAACCCTGCAGTCTCTGAATGATTACCAGAGATAGCAGGTCCTCTAAACACCAACAGGACAGCTCCTGTGCCGCTGCCACCCTCCCCCATAGCGGGTCCTGTGCCGCTGCCACCCTCCCCCTCTCTATACACACACACACACACACACACACACACACACACACACACTTCAGTGCCTTCCTTACCTTCTACCTTCCCTGGCCAGAGCTCAGCTCCTTCCCTGGACCCTCAACAAACCAGCCCCAACAGACGGGCCCCCTTCCCCCTTCATTTTCACAATATACAATCTTCAATAGTCTTATAATCAGAAGTAAAACCCAATGTACACTCAGCTGCTGCAGTCAAAACAATCTGACTTATTACAGTCACAGCACAGAGCTCCCCTCTCCTCCGTGGGCTAATTCAGCTAATTCAATTTATACAGGTGTCCTATCCGAGAAGATAACCGCAGCTTCTTCTCTGAAGTAAATCTAAGCTGATCTTACATATCTCAAGTTCCCAGCTGCCCCACCTGATCAGGGTCTGCTCCCGGGACCTCGTGACCTGGCATCCCTCTACTGTATCTCCACTAGGCCACTTTAATTAGTGAGACTGGGTCCCACTGACAGCAGTGCCAACAGAAACAACCACTCAGTGGTATTGATTGCGTGTGAAATGCCTCTCCCAAGCGCCTATGTTGAGATACTTGTTCCCAGCCAGTGGCACTGTTTTTGCAAGGTTGTAGAACTCTGGAAAATTGGGGTCTGGCTGGAAAAAGTGGGTCTCTGGGGAGATGGGCTTAGGGTTTATAGCCTGACCCTGTTTCTTTATATGTCTTTGCTGTCTGGCTGCTGATCTGTGAGAAAGCAGCTGCCACCACACAGGCCCCAAGCCACATGCTCACCACCATACCCCACCACCAGGCACCACCACCACCACATAGGCCCACTAACACATGCCCACTCAACATGCGTCGGTCACTATGCCACATGCTGTTTGTCCCACATAAGCCTCCTTACCCCTTTTTTCTTTTTAAAGGACCAATAAATGGAAGTGAAATACTGGCCCAAAGGCACACAGCTAGGAAGCTGCAGGCCTGCATAACTCAGAGCTCAAGGACCTGGGAGAAAGGGAACAGACATTTACTTGGAAACTAAATTCCTTCACCCTGCCCATATTCCTGCATGCCAAATACTACTGCATGCCTTTACAAGTAGTCCCTAGTTATAGCAGCCAGCAGACCTCTGACAGCACAGACCTTCCGCACCACAGCATCCCTATGAGGGCCTTGCTCCAAGGAAGCAAGGCTAAGAAACTGATGCTCATGCATGGCTAGGTTAGTACACAGTCCAGGCCGTCTGTGCCACAGAACCCACTCCTGACCATGAAGACAGGGAGATGGTGGGAGACGGTGGGAGATGGCGGGAGACGGTGGGAGATGGCGGGAGACGGTGGGAGGCGGTGGGAGATGGAGGGAGGCGGTGGGAGACGGTGGGAGACGGCGGGAGACGGCGGGAGACGGTGGGAGATGGTGGGAGATGGTGGGAGATGGCAGGAGGCGGTGGGAGACGGTGGGAGGCGGTGGGAGGCGGTGGGAGATGGCAGGAGGCGGTGGGAGACGGTGGGAGGCGGTGGGAGACAGTGGGAGATGGTGGGAGACGGTGGGAGATGGTGGGAGACAGTGGGAGGCGGTGGGAGGCGGTGGGAGACAGTAGGAGATGGCAGGAGATGGTAAGAGACAGTGGGAGACGGTTGGGAGACAGTGCATCTCAAGAAGCCTTGAATAGGAGCCAGTTCTTATTAGACAATCAGCGCATCTCATGGGTGCCAACCCTGGCTGTAACAATCCTCTGAAAAGACATTTTCCTATACCCAGCCACTCCACAAACCCATTTAACACTGTCACTGAAGATCTAACTGTATGTACTCAAAGGCCCAGTGAGGTGGGAGGGCATCTCAGTCAGCAAGAGCCAGTTCTGCTCCAGTCAGCAAGTGTTAAATTAGAACCATTCAACTCGAAAGCTTGGGAAACAGACTCTCACCCTAAAACATAGCACAGTAGAGAAAAACTGTGACCTGAGGAGAGAAAAACACCAAACACCCAAACCTAGGAAAGCATCAGTATTGAAACAGGCTTCATTAAAAATGATGTTTTTACAGAGTTCTGACTTGCTAAGTGTTTTCAATACCATGCTAAGTGAACACACAGAATAGAGAATATCACATTCATTACCTACTTACACTTCAGTTCAGGGCAATAGGAAAAGTTCTGCAATACCGACAATCAGAGACTGCAGAGTGACTTCTGCTTGTATGGAAGTTTTGGGAACATTTCAAGTCTCCGAATTTGAGTATGCATTTTAAATGAGAATAATGACCTTTGCGCCCCTACGGCGTCTAAACTTCCTATGATGAAGAAGGTTTTTACACCTAATGCTTTGGCCACCTGCCTCCCTCTGTTACGCCCCCTGCTCCAGTGGCTCTGGCTCCATGTACAGTGTCCCTTTGCACCATGTGAGGGTGTCAAGTGATCATGAAACCCAATGTCTTGTCTAGATTTTTTTCAAGTGTGGTTATGCAATTACCTCCCTGCCAAAAGGTCTCCATTTGAAGTTATCTTTGCACATGGAAAGGCCCCTTCTCTCTGCTGGTAGAGAATGCCAGGGCACAACATTAGACACACATATAACCTGTCAGTCTCCTGAAGTTTAAGTCAGAAAGGTTTAAAATAAAATCTGTACCACTAGCAAGTTCATTTGCTAGCCCCTAATATGGACTGGGGGCATAGCTCTCTGAGGGGGGCTGGCCACGCTCCAGGCACTAAGTCCCACCTTCTACCTGCTTGAAAAAGTAACACAATATCAAAAATAACCAAATTGCCGGCTCCTGTTCACATCAATGCATCTCAGGCTTGAGGCATTCCTAATTCCGTTTGATGGGTACACGGCGCCACCTATGAGCCATGATGTGTAACTGCAGGTATAATGTTAACGGCCCATGCAATCCCAGCTACTACTGCAATTCCAGCGACTCTGGAGGCTGAGGAAAGACGATTGCAAGCAAGATCTGCCTGGGCCAAGAGCAAATTCAAGACCACCCTTGGCAGCTTAATGGGACCTTGTCTCAAAAAAATTAAGGGGCTGAGAATGTAGCTCAATGGTACAATACTTAGCATATACAAAGCCCTAGCTAGGTTCAATCCCTAGCACAGGCGAAAAGGGGAACACTTGCACACACCGCATGTGGGGGGTTCCATCGGTTCCATTCCCTGTAGTGAAGAAAAAACAAACACAGAGAGACAGGCTGCGTCTCCTCTCTTGCAGTTTAGATGTCACGGCAGCTCCAGGTTCAACTGACAACTGAAGTGCACAGAGTTTGAGCACACACCTGAGTGACACACAACTGTGTGGCGCCCAACCTGTCCCTGTTGAAATCCAAGCAACTGCTCAGGGCTGCTCTAGGGGCCGTCACCACCAGTGACAATTCGTGCAGGAATTGCCCCATCTCTTAGCTTCCTTCAACTGCATTACTTTGGCCTCTGCACAACTCCCCTTTCAAAGCTAGTTCTGTGGGGACAGTGCCACCTGGCAGGCCCAGGGACAGTCACCCGTCCAGCATTCTCTCTGAGACTCTCCTGGCTTCTAGGGTGATTAATTTTGTATGTTGACTGGCTACACTATCACACCTGGTGACTGAACCAAACACGAATTCAGGTGCCGCGTGCAGTAAGTGACATGCTGTGGAAGGTGATGACCCAGTCAGCTGAAGGCAGTCTGGGGTGTCCCCAGGATGGGACTCTATCCCAACATGCAGTAGCAGTGCCTGCCTGAGTTTCCAGCCTGCTCTACAAATTCCAGGCTCGGCAGCTCCACGGCCCATCCTTATGCACGTCCTTAAAATACGTCTTAAAAAAAAAAAAAACATACATCTTATAGTGATTTCACTGTGGGGGAGAAGGGAGGAGAGAGTGGAGAGAAGGAAGGAAAGAGAAGAGAAAGAACAGAGATAGGGGAGGAGGAAGGAAGAGCCCTGCTTCTGCTTCTCTGCTTAGGCCACTGCACAACCATTCCAAAATCCTCGGCGACCCTCAGGACACAGGACAAACTCAATCTAAATCCATGCCAAGTCTGGTCTTGCCTAAGAGTCACAGCCAGCACGCAGTAGGTCACCCCTCTCCTCCACGCCCCATGTGATCTGGCTCTTTGTACATCTCGGGTTCCTTGCTCACTACCATGTCTACACATCAGGTCCAGGGTTGCCAAATCCATTTCCACCACAACACACTCCTGGCCCTGCAAACATAAGGATCTATTGTATTCTTGTAGTTATGTGTATGTATGTGCACACTCTATGTGTATGTTCATACATATGTGCAGGTGCCCACAGAGGCCAGCTGAGGGCACTGGAGTCCCTGGAGTTGGGGTGCGAGCTTCTGTGAGCCACCCACTGTGCAGGGTCTTATGTAAAAGCAGTGCATGCTCTTAACTAATGAGCCATATCTCTAGACCCAAATGATTGGTTTTGTTTGGTTTTGCTTTTGCTTTTGGTTTTTTCAAGACAGGTTCTCTGTAAAGACCTGACTGTCCTGGAACTTGCTCTGTAAACCGTAAACCAGGCCGTGAACTCAAAGATTCACCTGGAAAAGGACTATTTGGAAAGGACAGTGGGCTGGGATGTAGCTCACTTAGTGCAGTGCCTGTCTAGAATGACCCGTATCTGATCCCCAGAACTGAAGGACAGGGGAAGAAAAAGGATAAAAACGCTGTTGGTAAATATGTTTTCTAATTTTCTGTTTCAACTGTTGAAGATATCAGAACCATTCAGCATTAATAAACAGTGTACACAGCTCACTTACTTTGCCCCATGCTGTTCTGATTTAGAAGGCACTGAGATAATTACTACAACAGACCTGACTCAAGCCACTGGTTACAAAAAACCAACCGTGAGCATTATCGAGATGCATTCTCACTTCTTGACGACAGAACAGACAGGGTACTTTCCCAGCCTCCACTCCAGGGCCACAGCAGGACGGCAGACATCCTCTTACTGCTCCTCTCCCACCCCACTGCACCCCAGGCTTCAGAAAGGATGAATTCCTTATGCACCCCTAAGTCCCCACTCAATGCTCAGGGTCTTATGCCAGGCCAGCCTCTCCCCTACCAGTTCCACAGGCCAGGTCTGACAGGCTCAGAAGACACCTCCTCAAAGCCCGTCTTGATCCTCTCTAATTAAATGCAATCTGCTCATTCCTCAATTGCCATAACTGTATGATTCACTTTAATGACATTTAGCTTGTAGCGGTTCCCGTTCGTTATTTTGGTTTTTTTTTTTTTTTTTTTTGGCTTTTTGATCAATTCCTGAAGAACACCACCACATACATATTGAATCTCCTTAAATTTAACAATAAGCCTAGTACCAGCAGGCACCCAAGGCACCTCACAAACCAGTTCCATGAGAGAGCAACTGTAACTATTCCACCTTCATGCAGAGCAGACAAATTACTAAATACGAGATCATCCAAGAAAGGACCAGCTGCTGACAGCAGCTGCCAACTTAGCTAAGCCCTAGAAATGCTTTTCATACGCAGGTGCCCCCCTCCACTCTAGCCTGGGCCCAGCTGCATGAGGCTCTCTGGGGCAGGACACAGGCTTCTGTTAACACCAAGGTAGACTGTACAAGCATCCCAACACCTGAACACACGGGAAGCTACGCGAGGTAGGGAGTAAGTCAGTTAACTTGGCAGGTCTCTGCAATGGACACATACATCAGATCAACCTGGCTATACCTTAAACATACACAGATTTTATGTTAATACCCCCTCAAAAGAGATGAGCAAACGGTCCACATTTTCAGAACCATCTTCATTCTTGCCATTTTTTTCTTCTTGTCTGAGAGCCTGGCCAAGTTGTTGGCTGGAGGCCAGGAAAGCATCAGGTCTTCCAGCAATCTAAAGTGAGCTGCCTCTTCCTCACTAGATCATAATAAACCCCTGTAGGCCACCAAGATTTTGGCCCTACAGGTCTGGATTACTCAGGGAAGGGGAAGGAGCCCTCTGGTGCTGAAGAGAGTACCACAGAGCTTGCTCCAATCTCCTTCCCAGGAGCTCTCTGTGGTCGCCTTCTTGTCATTGTGTCCGCCCCTATTGTCGAGATCAGCGGTGCTCAACCTTCCTGATGCTGCGACCCTTTAATGATGCAGCTCCTCATGTTGTGGTGACCCCCAACCATAAAATCATTTGCTGCTACTTCATAACTGTAATTTTGCTACTGTTATAAAGCTTGGTGCAAATATCTGTGTTTTCCGGGGGTCTTAGGCAACCCTTGTGAAAGGGTCATTCAACACCCAAAGGAGTCTCCGGCCACAGGTTGGAAACAGCTGGCCGAGATAAAGTCCTAAGACTAGAGGGAAGACACACGGGAGGATGAGGTCAGGATCCCAGCTGCCTCAGTCCTGGGAGAGGGCAGCCCTACCCGTCAGGTAATCCATCATGGCCCAGAAGATGTGTTCTTTTCCTGTTCTAATCTGAGTTTCCCTGGCCCAGACCATGCTCCCTATCATTCTGATCCACTGATTGCTGCCTCGGTGTGAAGGGGACCTGAGGTATTGGCAAGAATGGGTCCAACATTGGTCCTGGAGAAGGCAAGCACCTGGGGGCAAGAATAAAAGAGAGGCATCCCCTAGAGACCCCTGCAGGTGTTTGGCTATGCACAGAAAGAGATCCGGGTATGGTACAGATTACTCAGTGTGTTTTCTTACATATTTGATTTATATACTCACACACCTACTATCTGTACATTTAGCCACTGAGAAAGAGGTAGAAGGATAATTTTCATGGCAAGCTTCTGCCCACACTCAGGAGAAGGAGCTAGGAAGGGTCCCAGATAGAGCGTGCCCCACACAGGAGCAAAGCATCACAGTAAAACATCGTTGCTCCAGGATGCTGCTTCCAAAGAACGCTTCCTCCATCCCACACAGTGTGGGTCCATCTGGGCAGAGGACTGACCACTTCCAAATACCCAGGGAGCAGAAGTGCTGCCTCAGCATCCTGCAGCTCTCACTGGGCAGTGCCAGTCAAAGTCATAAACCCTAGAGTGCCACAAGCCCGGCAGCCATGATTTCACAGAGTCTTCTCTAGACACGGCCCTGACTGGCTCATGAACTAAACACACACCTGCACACGCAGCCAGCCGCAAAGAAGTCCCACCTACCTCTCAAAAGCGTAGAGAGCACTACAATTAGGAACTAGACTCAACTGTCTATAGCAAGCTGCCTGCTGTTTTTTGTAAATAACGTTTTACGGAAGCCAGCCTCTTCTGGTGGTGCCCATATTGTCTACAGCAGCATTGGCAGAATGGAGTGAATGCAACTAAGACCATATGGCTCCGCAAAGCCAAAAGATTTCCCATCTGGCCCTTTTCAGAAAATGTTGGCCAACTCCTGGTTTGAGATTTCCATAGAGAAAGAACCTCTCTAGTGGCTGCACTGGTATGGATTAACACATAGCAAGTGGGCATTTGTAAATCTCAATAGTAAACTTCAGTTTACTCCTCACAGCCCTGGCTTTCGAAAGAGTCCCTTTCTTAAGTGACTGTAGAAGCTGTGGTGCCCACCAAATACTTCCAGAGAGAACAAAGCGACCCGAGGGCTGCCTATCCTGCAGCAGCAACCAAGAGTGGCAGCTTCCTGAAGGAGTCACAAAGGACGACAGCCCACTCAGGTTCCACAATGGACACCGCCATGAGAAAGACAAAAATCTCCACAGCTCAGCCCCGAGGTTCGTTTTCCACGTCAGAATCTGGTCTACATTAATGAATGTCTCAGGAGACAAAGCAGAGGGCAGCCCCATTTGACTCTCTGTTCTCATGCAGAGTTCAGCTCCATGATAAATGACAGAAAGCGTGCCCAACTTCATTGAGACTTGAATTCTATATCAATCCCAAAGCTGCAATAACAACTAGCAACCCCAACCCTGTCTGCCTGCCAGCCTACCTACCCTCCCCCCCACTACTGCTGGGATAACTGGCTTTGATGTCAACACAAGCTAAAGTTATTTGAGAAGAGAGAACCTCAACTGAGAAAACCTCAGATTGTGCCAAATTGGCCTGGGGTACATTTCCTTGACTGACTGATATGGGGGACCGAGCTCACTGGAGGTAGTGCGGCCCCTAGGCTGGTGGTCCTGGCTACTGTAAGAAAGCGGACTGAGCGAGGAGGGGCAAGCCAGTAAGCAGTACACCTTCATAGGCTCTGCATCAGCTCCTGCCTCCAGGTTCCTGCCTTGAGCACCTGCCCTGGCTTCCCTTATGTGGTTGAGACACATAAGCCAAATAAACTCTTCACTCTTCAGGCTGGTTCTGGTCACGGTGTTTACCACAGCACTAGAAAACCCGAATAAGACAACCATCTGCACATCTACTCTCTTCTCTCTCATGCAAAGGCAGCCGGTAGGACACTAGTTACTGGCACAAACTGGATTGTCAGCCAAGGAGTGGTTACCTAGGGAGAAAAAGACTCGGTTTCCTTTGCACCGCCTCTTCTGTGATGTGCCATGTAACAAAGTGGGAGAGGCCTAACTTTTTCAAGACACAGGGATCTGGCTCAAAATCCACCCTTGCCATTTAGCAGTTAACATGACTCTCCCAAATGTACCCAAGTTCAAAGATACAGTGTGCTGCAGACTCCCTGCATGCAGAAGCCTCACTAACACAGAACTGCAGGGATGGGCCTTGAGCTGAGGCTTGTCTCAGTTTGCCTGTGATGTGGAGACAGGAACAGCAGCCCCACAGGGAGCGGCCATGGGCAAATGCTTAATCCAGGTCTTCAACACATACTATGGCTGCCCGGGGGGGGGGGGGGGGGGGGGGGGGGGAGCAGCCTCCAGCAGCAGCAGGGCCGGGGGATCCACATAGTCAGCGCACTATGACCTTTTATCTGAGGGGGTGAAGGGAAAATACACTCACACACTCTCTTGATGGCTTCCTTCAGACTTTTCTTTATCCTTCTCTTACACTCTCTAGTCTTTAGTTTCCTAGTGAATTCCTTCTCTCATTCTCAATGTTTTCCTTCTAACTTTCTCATTCCTTTTGTTGTTGTTGTTTTGAGACAGATTTTCTCTGTGTATCTTTGACTGTCCTGTGACTCTATAAACAAGGCTGGCCTCGAACTCACAGAGATCCACCTGCTCTGCCTCCCAAGTGCTGGGTTAAAAAAGCGTGCACTACCACCACCCGGCTTCCTCCTAACTCATTTTAACTCTATCTTTATTCTTTTCCCTACAGCTTATATACCTCATTAAAATCTTTCAGGCAATATAAAAATTACAATGTGGTTACATTCTGTTTTTCAAGTGAATGATTACAATGAACACAAGTTAAAAAACAGCATTTTTCCCATATCTTTTACATGATTAAACATTTTACATATTACAGGTGAAAAACAAATTAGCCTAAGAACCCACGTACATTCACACCCAAGCAACTTGCTGTGGAGTAGGAGAGCGTAAGCAAACAAAGTGTTTCTTCACTGGCAGGCTGCATTTTGCGTTACAAAGAAAGGACCAATCACTTTATTACTTATCCTGAAAGGTAATCTCACAAGGACCCTTAAAGGAAACAGAAATCTAAACTTTCATATACGAAAAAGTATTAGCCAGCTCTATTTTAAATCTTTAAATCTTTAGGGTGCATACCCACTTCCTTCAGGAGACTGAGGGCAAGAGTGGGTACACTGAATTTATCATCATCTTTGATCAACAACCAGCCCTAGCAAGGAAAGTACATCCAAACTCTGTATAAACCAGCATTATTATCAACTAGATGGTACAGCTTAGGGAGGAATCCTCTTCCTAATTATCCACAGGTAATCCAGTAGAACGGGATGCTCCCACGAGATAAACACCCTACACTACAGGCAGTGGGGATCTCCCCACGCCCATTCACACCATGCCAGATACCAGAGAAGGACAGCAGCAGCAAATGTGTAAAGGCACAGTAGAGAAGCAAAGCTATTCTGGAGTCTGTGTTGGTGGGGCCTTGCTATCCAAGATTCACCCATCAGAGATGCGCCTCCTGGTGGCTGACACCTGAACTTCAACTGCCACCTGCTGCTCCTCGGACACAGCCACCAGCAATAAACATACTCAGAGCATCACAGCTATTTATTAAATGATTTCAGGCCTATGGTTAATAATATAATTTCAAAAACAATCTGTTCAGATGGAAGAAGCTCAAGGTTGCTTCTGAACATTAACAGGACCTAGAAAAGTAACAAGACACAAAAACTCAGTCACACATTTCCAGTCACGTGGTTACTCTCGGCACAGGACTAATGAAAACTGACACTTTCAAAATTAGCAAATACTATACATATAATCCAACAATCAGAGGGACTGAAAGTTCAGGGCCAACCTAGGCTACACAGAAACACCCAATTAATTAATTAATTAATGAGGGAATGCAACCCCCACATAGTTATTCACGGGTGACTTGTCTCGGCCTTTACTCGGAGTCTCTTCTGACACCATGCTTCCATTACAGTCCTCCGTCAATCCTGACCCTAACCACAATGGACTCTGCTCTCAACTCCTTTAAGTAAATGGCCCATAGAAAAGGCTAGCTTGTACTCCTGCCACTACCCAAGATAATTACAGTAGCTGGCCAATCCCCACTTCTACTCTTTGTTCCACAACCACTGTAGGAACAGCCCTGGGGCACGGTAGTGCACTTCTGCCATCCCAATACTCAGGAGGCTGAGGCAGGAGAACTGCAAGTTCAAGGACAGCATTATTGAAAAACCAAAGGCTGGAGATGTAGTTCACCATATGTCAGATCCAGAGAGCAAGAGAGAGACAGAAACTCTAAAGAGACATATATAGCTAATTAACATCTCATATTATCTCCCGCTATCAGGGTACCATGGTTAGTGTCAGACTTTGACATCCTTGCTGTACCTCAGCACTCACGGTTAGGGCAGCCTGGAGAAGAGTACCAGAATTGCGGACAAAACTGTAAACAAGGATCACCTCTATACAGCTTTGGAGGGGCCAAGGTAGCTAATCAGCCATGTCTAGAAAACAGATGCAAGCTGGATTTGGTGGCTCACACCTGTCATCCAGGGCTTGAGAGCTGAGATGGAATAATCCCCATGAATCTGAAGCCTAACTAGGCTACACAGTGAGTTCCAGGTCAGCCTGACCTATAGTATGAGACCCTGTCAAAAAACTAAAAAGCAGATGGAATTTTAAGTGGACTCTCCATAGAGGGGGATGGGGGAGATTCAGGTCAGAGCAACGCCACTGCCACCACAACATCCCCTGCAGAAGACATCCCCATTCCTAGCCCAACACCCACTTCCTCCTCTTCCGCATAAGCCACTTTCACTCCCTAATTCTAACAGCACACCTGACCCAGGCCCTCATCTGCTGGGCCAACCCCACCCTCTAGGAACTGTCTGCACGTGACCTAGTATGCCGCAGAGGCCATGTGCATCCTTGTCTTGCTATTTCAGGAAGCTTTCTTGAGTTCAGGGTTAGCACATTCTGCAGTGTTACTTAATAATTGAGTAATTCCAAAATGGAAAGGGCATTCCAGCTACGCTACCAGATTCAAAGGAGGTTCGTGCAGGTGAGTGCTGCCTCATTCAAACTACCTTTAGTTTGAATCAGTGAGATTAAGAAACTGAGAAATTCCTTAATAAAATAAACACAACAAGACCTAAGTACAAGGCCCCTGAGCCCATTCTGCCCTTCACCTTTCCATTCCGGGTCACCATGCTTTAAGGGCTGGTCTGCATGAGCTCCAAGGCCACCGCAGCCCAAGGGCTGCATTAGTGCAGTTCTCACTCAGCAGAGCTGATTCACTTTTCCTGCAGCTATGCACTGTATGTTCCCAGCCTTCACCAAGACCACACAGCCACATGAGCGACACTGAAGAGCAACACAGCAACACACGCATCTAACGTAAACCCAGTCTATTTAGCTTATCTTTCCTGCTGCTTCCTATTAACTGTTTAACATATATCACTCAGAACTGTAAAGTACATGCATATGAGCTGCAGGCCAGTAGCTGCTTTCCTACCAGAGACTTCCTCGTGGGAATGTAGTGGATTTACCTCCGTCTCTCAAAAGGTGTGTAGGATCTACTGTGGAGTGGAGCAGTAGTTACTTCATTGCGACCGAGAACCTTTCTCTGTTTAAAATGCAGATGTCCACGTGTGCAGAGTGCAATATGGAATCATGAAGCTGAGTGTCAAAGGCTTGATGCATGCATGCAAATGTTAGCTGGAGATGAAGGAGTGATTTCTGCTCTTGCTAACTGGCTGTCAGCAATATTTCCTTTTATGCAATAATTATTAGATTCCTCTTATTTCAAGTTTTACAATTCTGGACAACAAAAGAATTCTTTTAAAAAATTCACATTCTTACTTGATCTGATTGTCCCACTAGAAGCCCTCACTGTCATGCTACCCCAGCACTGACGGACCCTAAATGCCCATGGACGAATAAGAGCAGTTCCCAGGTAGCAGGAAGGGGGCACACCTTCCTCTTACAATCAGTACATATGGCTCAGACTGTCTACCTTCAGATCCAGTTTGCCAGATAAGAAGAAAAGATAGCTCAAGCCAGGCATGGAGACACGGGCCTGAAAGCCTAGTGCTAGGGAGGTGGAGGCAGAAGAGTCACAGGTTCTAAACCTGGGCCAGCCTGGGTTCAAGAAGAAGGGGAAGGAGGGTGAGGAAGGAGGAAGAGTCTTAAAAACCCCTCGGTTGGTGGTGTCATATTCCCGAACATCCCGCTCCTCTCCTCTGACAAAGAGCTCTCCGTCACCGCACTGGAGCAGGCCCAGGAGCGGGAGCACGGATGACGGCACACATCATCGGGAGCTGAAATCTTAACACGGGAACAAACAAGGCACCTTACCTTATACAGCGGCCGGCGCACATCGATGGGACAGTTCTGTATAACCTCATCAACAACATCCGAGATGGACTCCATGAAATCTGGGTTGGCAAACTAAATTTTATAAAGATAGAAAAGAAACATTATACATTTTCTTCAAATAACACAAGCTTTGTTCAGATGACATTTTAAGACTTTGTTTTTAAAACTCTTGTTTTAATTATATGTGTAGGTGAGTGTGTCTGAGTGTGGGTTTGTGCACATGAATACCGTATGCACTGGTGCTGGAACCGAGCTGGGATCCTCTGCAAAAGCAGTCCATGCCGTTACACGGGGGCATGCTTCCAGGCCCCTCAGCTACATTTCTTTAAAGGTAACCAACAAATACACAGTTCCCTAGAACTGAAAGTTCATTGCATGAAAATCAAAGGCCGACCACATGTGCGTGGAGCGATGTGAACATGACATGTGTGTGGTTAGCCAAGGAAAAGTACCCATCAGTCACCAGGACAGGCAGCCCTGCTAAGGAGAGCACAGCACCTCACATCAGTCAGAGAGAGGGGAGGGCACACACACCAGCTACAGGCACGCAATGAGAATTACACTTGTGAGTATTGGTACAACAAAATAGTTAACCAGGCTTTGAGAGGAAAACATGCTATAGTGATGGCAGTGATGTTAGAACCGAACAGCCCTTGCCACAGTCACGGCGAGCAAACAAATAAACCCCTTTACGAGAGTATGAACATGTCAACTCCAAATACACTTCAAAACCCAGTGTGTACTCCAAGGTCTCGGAGGAAGAAGGTGACATCCAGTCATTCACCAGCTGGTCATGCACTGGTTTAGGACAGTCACAGAGCTGGACAGACTCTGTCCTAATCCCACTTCCATGCAGGGGCCAGAGTACACCAGTATCCGGGATTAGTGACTTAGATTACCACCGACCCCTTAAGGTCAGTTTCAAATCCATTTTCTTCTATTGCTATTCAAAGTTTTCCTCATCTCAAGGAGCCTTAAGTGTTAAAGGTAAGTCGATGGCAAGGCAAACCAGGCAGCCACGCATGCTCTCTGGGCCCCTGTACTGAGAGCTGCTCCTGGTGCCCACTAGGGGGCAGCATTGCTCCACATGCACTGTACTCTGCAGCCTCAGAGACAGCTCTTACCTCAGGGTGAAAGAATATTTCAGGTCCCAGGAACCTTTCATAACCAACATCTATAATGAACTTTTTCTGGTTGATCGCATTGATTCCCGTGTACTGTTTGATCCACTTCCGGGAATCCATGTCATATTTAGCAAATTCTTTGACAATATCAGGGCAAATGTAACAGTGCTTCTCCTGTGTATACACAAAAAGACATCGCCAAGCATTAGTAACCGCCAGTCTCTGCCCTCTGCCAAATACACAGGAACCCACACATTACAGACAGCTGAGTCCACCTCTGCTACACTGTAACCCGTGTAGCTGGACTGTCAAGCTCTTCTCCCGCTGTCTTTCAGCTCAGACATGACTGAGCTTGAGCAAGTAAGTCTGCTTTTTCTGCAACTTGGTTATTCATCACTAACAAGTCCACCTAATTTTGTTGCCATATTGTCTGCAATAATACCTCTCTGTAAACATCAGCACCTTGTCTCCATCCAGGCTTTACAGGCTCCCTCGGGCTCTCTCGGGCTCCCTCTCCGGTGCCTTCTCACCACTGCCCATGTCTGGATCAGCAAACTAAGCTTCGCCTACTGTAAAGTACAGTAACCAACCATATCCTAACGTGTGTGCGCGTGGGTGGGATACAGAGGGAGTGCCCTCTAGCTTCCGCTAGACGTCTGCCTGCAGGGAGACCCCTGGCCCGCAACGTGCCTGAGATTGTACCTTGCTGGTCATGTGTTCTAAGTCACTTAATCAACACTGGAGATACAGTCAACGAAATCCTTAGATCCCAGTCAGAAATAACCTAGCACTGACGTAAGTAAACAACGCAGGATAGCAGATACTACAGAATAAAAGCAGGATCAGGCAGGAGCACTGGGGTTGCTAAGAGATGGCCGCCACTGAAGAAAGGAAAAGAGAGGCTAAGGGAAACGAGAACACTTTAGCCTACAAGGAAGTCTTGGGACACTTGACAAACCTCTCCACAATGGAGAAGGGACCAGCTCCACCTTTCGCTTTAGCACGGAGAGTTTCCCCAGTCCTGGAAGGTCCAGGCCCAGGAGGCAGGGGTTAGTGGCGCCCTTTTTGTAGGATCCTGCCTGATATCTGCCCCATCCTGAAAGGACGGTTTTCAACGAGTATCAGCCAAATGTGGAAATCTTGTCTCATGCATCCTTGTATTCAACCAGCCTCGGGAGATGCTCAGCTGAGAGGAAAACAGCAGGGGGGATAACCCTCACCCCCCCACACACACACACAACTACCCTGAACCTCAAAACCAGAGAAAGGAGATACTTAAGGTCACACGTCACACCCCACCTCAGACTCTTCTCCAGATCCAAACAGAACCTTTCCTCCTTCACTCTATAGAATAATCAGCCTTGGACTCTTAAGAATCTCCTTCATTCTCATTTTTTTTCATGCTTTGAGTTTGATAGCTGAGAAGAAAATTCCTTTAAAAGGCTCTGTAACTGCTATACACAGAGCAATACAAAGACAGCCAGGTCAAGTAGATACTCTAAATAATGACCAAAGAACCACTTTGGTTCTTTTGTTATTAAAGATTCCTGTCACTGGTCTAGTGCTGAACCGAGGTCTGGAGCCATGCAGGGGGATTGTGTTCAAGGATGCTAAGACTCAGACTGGCCTGGTTCTGAGGTGCACTCTCAGGGCACAAAGGCAGGCAGGCACCCCGGGATTCCTGACAGCCACGCTGCTGCTGTGACTTGCTCCTGATTCCAAAAGGAAGCATGGAAGGAGATGTGGAAGCAGTGTGCAGCTAATTGAAGGTTTTGTTTAATTAGGCTCCAATTAAACGATGCTCTACTGCACACGCCGGTGGCTCAACACCCGTTATCAAGTCGCTCTCTGTGTAGAAGAGCGCACTGAACCTCAAGTTCCCTGCACATTGAACTCACTGGTAAGACAGTCAAGGCCACACTCTCGGGGACAGGAAGGGAGCAGGAGGGGGATGATGGGCATCGAGGGAACGTCCAAGCACCATTTCTCTCTCACCCCCAAACCAGCCAGGGTCCCTTCTGTTTTTACCTTAATGGCTTTTGCGGTCTCCAGTGACTGCTCAGGAGGGATTCCCACCTCCCTCTCCCTTAGCAGCTGTTGAATGAAATACGTAATATCTCTACCTGCAATTGGGATGTGTTTGATGCAGCTTCCAATTACATAACCTTCTGCCTGGAGAATAAGAGGAAGCAGGACAGCCATATCAGTAACCACAGTCCAGAGCCAACTGGACCCAGGAGGTTCCCAGCCACACCTTCCCAGCCTCCCCTCTGGTTACTGAACTAGTGTGTAAGGGCTCCCATTCATGAGGCTCAGCGCCTAAGGTCCTTTTAAATGACTGCATCTGCAGTTCTATTAATATTTAAAATTCTAAATGACTCCAATAACCTGAATCTCCATAAGCAACCAAAACGTTGTTTTCATTAGGAACACAAGAGAAACTGCACAGGTTTGGTTCATTTCTAAAAGATAATGCTGTCTGAGAGAAGCCATGTTTTCTTCTAACTAGACAGGAAAGACTGTCTATGTGCTATAAACCAACTGTAAAACTCCTAATTCAAAGTCAGTGACAGGCCTGGTACAAAGGCCTGTGGTCCCAAAACAACTTGGATCCCAACTTTTTTTAAAAAGATTATTTATTTATTACATATACAGTATTCTGCCTGCATGTGTACCTGCACCCCAGAAGAGGGCACCAGATTTCATTATAAGATGGCTGTGAGCGACCATGTGGTTGCTGGAATTGAACTCAGGACCTCTGGAAGAAGAGTCAGTGCTCTTAACTCTGAACCATCTCTCCAGCCCCCTGGATCCAGACTTCTAACCTTCAGCCTAGTGTGGAGAAAATACTCTGAGGACATTTATAGTGTAGATGGAACAAAACCCTGCCTGCCGGATATGTGCCTTACGGCAGATACTACAAATTCAACGAAGGGTTCCACTCAGCACACTGAAAAATGACTTAAAGAAGCTGACCAGCCAGTGCCTCTGCAGACTGGTGAGGCTCAGGCTCTGCATTCTCCCTGCTGACCAACCAGTGCCTCTGCAGACTGGTGAGGCCAGGCTCTGCATTCTCCCTGCTGACCAGCCAGTGCCTCTGCAGACTGGTGAGGCCAGGCTCTGCATTCTCCCTGCTGACCAGCCAGTGCCTCTGCAGACTGGTGAGGCCAGGCTCTGCATTCTCCCTGCCGCCCTGCCGCCCTGCCGCCTTCCTTAGCTACTGAAGGCATGTCTGCTAATGCCCGCAGCACTACAGTCCCCCCACTGACCTTTTGTGGGTGCAGGCTTGCCACACAAGCCACAAGCCTGCTACCCATCCAGCTTGTCTGCAGAGATACAGACTGGGGACTGATGGTCGGGTTCGCACTCTAGCACTTCATGGTCTCCGGGCCACAAGGCCCAAGGAAAGAGAGGGCACGGAGGTGAGCTACTGCTCCACGCTGCAGGTGTGCGATCTCGGCACGCATGCAGATGGAGCCCCACACACACATATAAGCTGCAAGGACCGCCTTCCCAAGGCTTCTGGGCTTTTGGCTCATGGTCCTAACTTCTAAACAAAAAATTAGGCCTTTCTGCAAGGTACGGGTATTTGTAAAATATTAAAGATGGAGATAAGAGGCACGGACAGGTGATTAAAATATTTCCTTCCTACACGCTGCCTCTTCACAATCACACTCGGCCTCACACACCATTTCCTAAATGAGCACTAATGAGCGTGCAGCATGCCACACACCAGCAGCAGGAGAGTCAGCACTGGGTCACTTCAGGACCACACACCTGCTGTGGGACAATGGTCTTTTATCCTGTCACCTGTATTATATTTAATAACATGCTGACTGGTCGGTAGCCAGGCAGGAAGTAAGGGCAGGGCAATGAGAATGCAGGGAAGAGGGAAGGGCAGTCTGCAGTCGTGTCCCAGACACAGAGGAAGCAAGTGACTGCCTCGCTGAGAAAGGTAGCAAGCCACGTGGCTAACAAAGACAAGAATTACGGGCTAATATATGTTATAAGAGTTAAGAAGCCTGAGCTACTAGGCAAATCAGTTTATAACTAATGTAGACCTATGTGTAGTTCTTTGGGACTGAATGACTGCAGGACCGGGTGGGACAGAAACTTCAGTCAACACACACCATGGCTTTAGATAATTATTCTTCATAGACTATTTGACCGTAATAGAAAAAAAGTATCATTAAATTTATATGCAAAATATAACTTTAGCATCATTTATATGGTATAAATTCTACCCCAATTTAAAATGTGGACATATATTTACATATATCTGTGTCTTAACCAAAGCTTGACAGACAGTGCAGCTGATAACGTGGCTGTCTGAATGGGTTTTCTTATTGTTTATGGTTTTACCCAAATTTTCAGTAACAAATAATTTTTGTAAACGGGGGAAAAAACTAAACTACAACACGGTGAAAAGTTACCTGGGTTCTAACGTTTCCGGCCACACTGTGCTGAGCGGCCCTGGACAACTGAACAAGTGACTAAAGAACAGGCATCTGCCTTGCCATCCACAGTGTGTGGGTGATGGGGAACCAAATGCACACAGGTCTGGGGCCACACACCTGCAGCTGCCCTGCTGCTCCGCATCAGAGGGACAGCAGGGAGCCAGAGTGCCAGACTGCTCTGAAGGACCCCGGTCTGGCTCACACACCCCTCCCGTGGAGAAGACACATTGGCAGGGGTGCAAGGGTAAGAGAGACTTGGAGTGTCCTTCCTGGCCATTAAGGCTTTCACAGTGTTAGCCTTTCAGCAAACACAAAAGCAGCAGAATGTCGCTCCTTCAGTTACTGAACCAAAATTGTGACTATCGCTTCTCAATTAAAGGAAATGTACTTGTTTTGCCTGGTTTGGGCTTAGTTTTGCTTTTGCTTGCTTATTTTTAGTTAGTTGTGTGCGTACACGCACGAGCGTGGATGTGCACATACATGTAGGTGCCTATGGAGGCAGATGTCGGAATCCATGGCTTTGGTTTAGACAGGGTCTCACGTATCCCAGGCTGAACTTAACTTCAGAATACAGCCAGAATGACCTTCTGAACCACCTGTGTTCACCTCCCAAATGCTGGAACTATAGGCATGTGCTTGGAATATTCCTTTACACTGTGTGAGGATATGTCACTGTGATTGGTTTAAAAGCTAAATGGCCAATAGCTAGGCAGGATTCTCGGGCATAGAGAATGCTGGGAAGAAGAAGGGTGGAGAAGACAGAGAGATGCGGAACAAGTCAGACACACGAAATGGGACAGATGTAAAAACCACATGATAGAATGCAGATTAATAAAAAATAGGTTAGTTTAAGTTTATAAGACCTAGTTAGGAACAAGCAAGCCTAAGCTACAGGCTGAGCTTTCATAATTAATAATAAATCTCCATGTCATTTTCTGTGAGCTGGTATCCCATAAAGAAAAATCCACCTACAGGTATGTGCCACCTCACTCAGCTTTGGATTTTTTTAATATCCTAATCTGTATTTTCAGAACAGGTATAAGGGCCAGAGAAATGGCTCAGTGGTTAAGATTATGCATTGCTCTTGCAGTGGGCTGAAGTTCTGTTCCCAGCACTGACATCCGACAGCTTACAACCACCCTTAACTCCAGTTCCGGGGATTCTGATGCCTCTGGCCTCTGGGGGAACCTGCATTCACATGCACAAACAAATACAGAGACAAATCCATATAATTAAATAAACCTTTACAAATTTTTTTTTCAAAATTTAATCTTGGGCTGGAGAAATGGCTCAGAGGTTAAGAGCATTGCCTGCTCTTCCAAAGGTCCTGAGTTCAATTCCCAGCAACCATATGGTGGCTCATAACCATCTCTAATGGGGTCTGGTGCCCTCTTCTGGCCTTCAGGCATACACACAGACAGAATATTGTATAATAAATAAATAAATAAATAAATAAATAAATAAATAAATAAATAAATATAAAAGAACTTAATCTTAAGGACTGTAAAATGGTTTAGCAGATAAAGGTGCTTGACCTGAGCTGATACCTGAAACCCACATGGTAAAATGAATCAACAGAGTCCCCCAGTCGTCCTATGACTACTACATATGATCATGGCATGCACTCCCATGCAAACATGTACATACATATATTATTTTTCAAAAGCAAAAATATCAGAATTTAAAAGGAACTTCATATATTTATGTGTGTGTTTATAACTGTAGTTAACATTGTATCCATGGTTACTGAGGAACCTAAGGGGAGTGATCAGGAATGACTGACTTTCCACTGTCACTAGTTGATTTTTCAGAAGAATAATTTTTAAATAATTTCTTGGACCAAAAGAAAGACACAAAAGTCTCCTGAAATTGGAATTTGGAGTCACTGCCTTAAATGTCTTAAGACCCAAAGGTATTGCATGGCCTTCTGCAGTCAAAACATGAGCTCTCTCTTTCTTAACTCTTAAATACATTCAGAGGTAAGAGCAAGTTCTCCAAAGCCCCAGCTGATCAAGCCCTTCACGGGCATGCCCTGCCCCTCAGCTCTGGCCTCCAGAACCAGGTCTGGCTGCAGCAGCTTGAGTGAAGAGTCAGGACACCAATGCGGCACCTGTGGGAATACTGCAGAAGCCTTGGGGTGGGGGAGAATGACTACAGAATCTGCTCCACGATTTTGAAAATGCCAAAGGCACAAACATGGCCATCTTTTGAACTCCTTAACACCTTCCAAGGCTTTCTAAATTTCTATTGCCTAGACCAGGTACATACTCTTTTAATCCCAGCACTTGCGAGGAAAGCAAATGAATCTCTGTGAGTTCAAAGCCAGCCTGATCTACACAGGGAGTTCCAGGCCAACTAGGGAGACCCTGTCTCTAAAAAAAAAAAAAAAAAAAAAAAAAAGGAAAGAAGAAAAGAAAAGAAGGAGGGGGGAAGGAAGGAAGGAAAATGAAGGAAAGAAGGGAGGAAGGGAAGGGAAGGAGGGAGGAAATGAGGGAGGGAGAATCCCATTGCCATTTTTAAGTACATCACATAAAAAGTCAGAGGGGGTTGAGTTTTGCCTTGCCCTTTTCAATTCTCCTCTTACCTCAGGACAGGTGTTAAGCCTCAGAGAGTAAAACAGGAACCCTGTGCTTACCACTGGGATAACGTGGGTGACACCATCTCCACTATCTATGACTATCCCCGTCAGTGTACGCTCACCAACTTGCCGGGATGTCCATGAGGCTGCCAGAGCCAGCACTGCCTGGAGAGAGACATTGAACACCCTCTGAAGAGAGATGGCACCTGGAAGGTCAGCAGCCATCACTGACGGGTCTCAGGTTCTGCAGTGAACGTTTCATACTTAAGGAGTCTGAGACACCTCCCTTTTTCCCATTCCACATCTCCCAAACTACAATGCCCACCTAGTCAACTGGCATGCCAGTTTTCATTTCAAATGAAGCTGGGTTTTTGACAAAAACAAAGTTTTACAAGCAAGAAACAGTGAAATGGAATTCCACTGCTAAATCCCAAGATTTCACTTCTAATCTACTGATGATCCAAGGGCAGCCACAAACACAGCCTGGGTTAGTTGGTTGGTTTGTTTGTTCACAGAATTTGTCTGTGGTTTGAGGCGGGGGTCTCATGTAACCTAGGCTGGCTTCAAACTCATCATGGGCCAAGGATAGCCTTGAACTCATAATCTTCGAGAATCCGAGGAATTCAGATGTGCTCCACCATACAGCTTCTTCCACACTTGATTTCTTGTCAGTCATTTCTTGATTCCCTGGGATCAAACCCAGGGCTTTGTGCTGGGCAAGCACTCTCCCTAACTCGGCCCACATGGAGCTCTTCTCTCACAGGTGATGAGACCTCCATGCAGAAACTTTGATCAGGTAGGAACAAGACAGTGGTTCTCAGCCAGGGGCAGCTCTGCTCTTCACAGAACGTCTGGCCACTTCTGCCATTGCTCCCTATCAACAATTACTATCAGAGAGGAGGCTGGCTGCTGCTCTACACTCTGCAATGCACAGGACATGCTACAGCAAGGAACTAGCCAGCCCAAAGCCAGGCCAGGCCAAGATGGAGCACAGGAATTTAAAGGTTCCCCTTTTTTAAAAAAAGATTTATTTAGTATGTACAGTGTTCTGCTTGCATGTATGCAGGCAGGCCAGAAGAGGGCGCCAGATCTCATTACAGCCAGTTGTGAGCCACCATGTGGTTGCTGAAAATTGAACTCAGGACCTTTGGGAAAGCAGCCAGTGCTATCAAGCACTGAGTCATCTCTCCAACCCAGGAATTTAAACTTTTGAAAAGCATATTCTGGGTGAAGTTGACATATAGACCATCTAAAGAACCATTAGGCCTTGTGGGACATGGTAGCAAACACAGTTCATCACAGCACTCAAGAGGTTAGGACAGGAGGATCACCCTGAGTTTGAGCCCAGAGTAGGCTATAGAGTGAGGTCCTGTATAAATAATAATAATAACAACAACAACAACAACAATAATGAAATCCAGTATCTGAGTACCTCCCTGCACTATGTATGCCTTAGGAGAGAACAGAATTAGTAGATTTCTTCTGTGGGAATGGGTGGAGTCTTTACTGTGTGAACAGGCACTATGATTCATTACGGGGAGACTACAGCACCTACAAAATGCATCTCTCCACAAAACACTTCTTTCTTAGAAGGATATACTATTATGCAGGAAATTTTGGAGAAAGACTCAGCTCAGTTACTCCTCAAGACTCCAACCAGCTCCCTTGTATATACCAAAGCAACAACAAAACTGTAAGCCAAGAAGAAGAAGCTTCGAGATGAGCTCTGGAAGCTCCCGGAAACTCCGGGCCTCTTGGAGCAAGAGCTCATGGAACTAATGGAGCCTAATCAAGGGGCTCTCCCAAGGCATTTACTCTGTTTTAGCTTTTGTTTGCTCTGTTGTTGAGACAGAGTCTCGCTCCGTAACCCAGACCTGCCTCAGAACACATGCTATAGCCCAGGCTGGCCTAGATCCTCCTGCTCGCCCTCCCAAGTAGTAGGATCATTGCTTGCGCTCACTTTGTTTTCCAGTGGATGTTATGCTTCTGTGCTGTCTTGTCATTTTATTTGTTTGTTGTTTCTTATACTCACAATGATCCAAAGTAAGTGTAAAACGCTTTAAAAAATAAAAACAAAAACCAAAAAAGCACATCTACACCTCTAATTTGACACCCAAACACATAAGACTCCACCTGGGAAAACTGTAGAGCCAGACCAACTTTACATCAGTGGTAGTTATATAAAAATAAATTACAGAGTCGGCAGTACTGGCACAAGCCTTTAATCCCAGCACTTGGGAGGCAGAGGCGGGTGGATCTCAGTGAGTCTGAGGGCAGCCTGGTCTACAACGCAAGTTCTAGGACAGCCATTGTGGTTACATAGAGAAATTCTCTTTCCAAGAAAAAAACAAAAACAAAAAACAATAAATAAATAAATAAATAAATAAATTACAGGCAAGATTCTTTATGGTGCTTTGATTCAAACCTGTGATGGGGTGAGAGAAAAGAGAAACATCTAGCCTGGTCTGAGCACAGAAGGCCTTGGGATTACTGTGAGAATCAGAACGACAATACTGTTTTTACCTGTACTGCAATGTAGAGTCCTGGTACATTAAATGATTCAAACATGATTTCTGCAAGGTACTCTCTGTTTTCTGGTGTGTTCAGTGGAGGTTCTGTCTGTAAGAAAAAGTTAGATTTAATGCTCTCTCGAATTTCACATAACTACATCAGAATTATAAAAGGCTAACTTAACAGCCTGTTGGATAGGGAATTAGAGAACTCCCTAGTTGCAAAGACAGGGTTCACTAGTTAAAGGTATCTGACTGTGGGTCTCGAAAGCTTTAACAAGGCAGAGTGAAGACTCTATGGGGCTTCTGGTATCAGGACTCACCCAAAGTTCAAAGTTCAACAAGACACAGAAAAAGAGGAGCTCGTTCATTACCTACATTACACAGAGCATCCAGAACTGAGAACCATGATGCAGGATGCCAAAGGCATGTATTCCTGAATACAGCCAAGCGTGAAGACTCATGATGCTATTCCCAGTACCCAGACCAGAGACAGATGAGCTCTCCAAAGAACAGGCAGAGGGAAAGCTGCTGCTTGAAGCAACAGAAGTTTCCTCCCACCTGGCACTCACAGTGGCTCAACGCACCACACTTCAGGATGGCTGCCATGTCCCCAGGGCAACGACCTCCTGTGCCTACCAAGCCCACACTCACACATGCAATGAAGGCAAATGTTAACGGCTAATGTTACATAAAAATGCTAAAAGAAAGAGAAAAGTAATCAAAACACAAATGGATACAAACCAAAAACATACAGAGGAAGCATCCTAAGATGCCTCAACCTGAAACTCTGAGCACCGACCTGACACCACAGTAATGTGAAATTACCCTCTGGCTACGTGTACAGATCTTTATGAAACATAATGCATTTAGCACTTAGACCTCAGTCCTAACCCCATGATATCTCATTATGTATGTTCAAGCTTTCCGAACTCCAGAAATCTGAAAGCTTCTGGCTGCATGCATTTTGAGCAAGGGATACCAAGTGTACACCTAGAGCGATATGAAACAAAGCAGAAGAAAATCTTGAGAAACTGTCAACAATCCAAATCCTTTTTAAAACAGTGTTATCAGATAGGATAAAAAATCATCAGACAACAACCACATTAAAACAAGGTGCTGTTCTTTTCCAAAATAATAAAAATCTACATCTTGTATTAACATAAACTACAAAAATAATGAAAATGTTCTGGACTGTCTGGCAAAAGGTCCACATTGCCGTTTACTATGGACTGAATTGTGATTCCCCCAAAATTCATGCATTAAAATCCTAACCCACAAGTCTCCCCTTCCTCTTTCTCTCCCTTCCTTTTTCCTCTCTCTGCCTCTCTCCCTTCCTGATGTGGACTATTCCTTTATACTGTGTGAATATATGTCACAGTGATTGGTTTAATAAAAAACTAAACAACCAATAGCTAGGCAGGATTTCAGGGCAGAGAGAACACTGGGAAGTGGAAGATGACCAGGAGTAGCCAGCGGATGTGGAGTGAGTCAGACACACAAAATGGGCACAGGTAAAAGCCATGTGGTAGGGTATAAATTAAAGACACGGGTTAATCTACATTATAAGAACTAGTTATAGAAGAGCCTAAGCTATCAGCTGAGCTTTTGTAATTAGTAATAAGGTCTCCGTGTCATTATTGGGGAGTTGGCAGTCCCAACAAAAAGTCAGACTACACCTCCCTTCTCCTTATACGCATTAGCACAGAGAAGAGGCCATCAAAAGCCAGGAAGAGGGCCCTGGCCAGGAACCATCCTGGCTGTACCTCCCTAATCTTGAACGTGCAGCCTCCAGGACTGAAAAAATAAGCCTCTCCTGTTTAAGCCTCTTTGTCTGTGGCATTCTGTCAAGACAGCAGAGCACACCACTAACACTTCAAGCAGGGAATAAAGCCTCTGGCTTTAGAATGGCTACTTAAACCCCGTGGCATACAGGGATATACTTAAGCGTCTCCATGGCAGGAAGGATAACCCAATAATTTGGTATCTGGCCACAATGTCAATCCAGAATTTTGCAAAACCAAAATATCTTTAACTGTGTATAAACTCAGGAAATCAATTAATGCTGCGAAGGCCTTTTATGTACTGCTCAGGGTGAGGTGAGGTGCTACACTGTACACAGTCCCAACACTGTTCCTGCTCAAGATCCCAAAATTAAACCCAATTCTCTCTAAACAAAGAATGCTCAGATGAAGCCTCCTCCCTGAGGACTAGCTTCATAGTATCAGAAGGTGCTATGCAAACTGCCAAAGGAGGTTAGCAATTAATAGCCCTACCCAACTGTGCCGCCTATGAACCACAACAATGACCAGCCCTGCAAGACAGTCCTAAAGAGTGGCACTCAGACTTTCTGGTAACCAACAGCCCTCTAATTGGACCTAGGGCCTTCCCAACAGCCTAGTACTGAAAACCTAGCCAACTACCGGGGGCTATTGAGGTCAAGGATCTTAGGGGAGAACCTGCTAACACCACTTTACTAGAACAGCTAACTCCCAACTGCATTCTAAACCCTTATCCTTACACCCATAGGTGAGTGTCGCTCTCGTCCCCCATCAGAAGCTTGTTTTCACAGGAGACGGAGACCATCACAAAAAACCACAGCTGGTCAAAATCCAGCCACAACAAATACACCGACCACACAACTCCTGCACCCTTTAAGGCTCGGGGAGCATCAAAGAAGAAAGGAAAGAAAGATTGTAAGAGCCAGGGGACCAGAAAATCTGCTTTGAGATCGTGTCTCCTAGAAATGACCCAGAAGCTTCACCCATGATACTGAAAAAATATGGCTGCCTAAACAAGACCCAAACAATATCAACAGACATGCTGATGTGCAAGAGGGAACGCTCATGACGCTCTACCCGAGACACGCTGCTAACCACTGCTGAGAGAGAAAGAATTAGATTTCCCCAGGGATGAGCCCCCTTAGTGGCTATGCAATACCAAGTGGTCAGCCCTGAAATCGTGCACATACAAGCAACACTAAGTGGACTTGGCAAGTTATATTTCTGCATTTACACATATAATAATAATAGCAATAGTAGAAGTAGTATGAATTTGAGAGGGTAATGGGGCACACTGGAGGAGGTGCAGCAAAAGAACACTGTTGTTCTGACCTCTGCACAGTGCTGCACCTTAGTCCACTGCCATCTCAGTCAGCAATGGCAACGCTGCAGTTACCAGTCTGGCTGGCTGCTCAGGCCTCAGTCTGGCCAGAACTCTGCTCCCACAGGCACCGGCCCTATTACTGCCACCACCTGTAGCTCTGATTAAATCTCTAGCGTTCTAATTATGAATAAGACCCAAGATTCAAAGGCTGGGGTGAAAACCTAAGAGCTCAGAGAGGCTGAGCAGGAACCAGTTAATCTTCTTTCCTTGCTGGTGTCCACAGAAGACCCAGAGACTTCCACTTAGACAAACCCCAGAGAGAGCTGTGCCACTCCACACCCCACCCCACTGCTTCCTGTGACTATCTCTTGAGGATGCCCACTGAGGCTCTAGGATGACTTTCTGTCAACTAGTTGCTACTCAACCTCCTGTCCCAAGGTTAACTTTATTTAATTAATGCAAATGCAAACTTGGGGTTCGTGGTGTGATCAAATATCCCTAAACAGAACACAGGAGGGGTTCAAGGGAGGAAAAGAAAGGAGGGGGAAATAATATATTTTAATTTAAAAAAATGTTAAATTAAGAAAAAAAAGAATGGCTGGGCAATAGTAGTGCACACCTTTAATCCCAGCCATTGGGAGGCAAAGGCAGGTGGACCTCTGTGAATCTGAGGTCAGCCTGGTCTACAAAATCAGTTCCAGGACAGACTCCAAAGCTACACAGAGAAACTCTGTCTCAAAAGAGAGAGAGAAAATGCTCTAGGAATAACATGATACATAGAGCTGTGGGTGGTGGCACACACCTTTTATCCCAGCACTCAGGAGGCAGAGGCAGACAGAGCTATGAGTTCAAGGCCAGCCTGGTCTATATAGGGAGTACCAGGCCAGCCAGTACTATACAGTGATACAGCAACAACAAACAAACAAAAACTGTATCCCTTTATCCACAAAATTATACTGTTTCTTAGCGATCACAAGCAGAAGTCAAAACAGACAAGAGCCAGCTGCTGGCTAGCTAGCCATGCAACTGTGATGGCCATGGCTATGGGAACTGGTGGTTTGAAGCGAAATGTCTCCCATGGGCTCCCAAACTTGAACACAGACCCTGTAGGTGAAGCTTCTGGAGAGTTTTGGAGATGCAGCCTTGATGAAGGAAGTATGTCATTGGGAGTGGGCCTTGAGATCTCACAACTCCACCCATTTCCTGTTTACTCTCTCTGCTTCCTGTCTGTAGTAAAGATGTGACCTCTCAGCTTCCTGCAGCTGTCACCATGCCTGGTGCTTGCTGCCATGCCTCCCAGTCAGACAGACTCTCCTCTCTCTGGAACCGTAAGCCAAAATTGAAGTCTCTTCCTTAATTTGCCTTTGGTCACAGTGTTTTATCACAGCAATAGAAAGGTAACTAATATAGAAACTGCAAATAAAAAGGAGCAAGGGCCACCAAGAAGGCTCAGTGTGTAAAGGTGTTTGCCACCAAGCCTGACGACCTGAGTTCAAGCCCCAGGCACTACATGGAAGAAAGAAAACTGACTCCTTCAAGTTGTCTTCTGGCCTCCACATGAGCATACATATACTGCACACACAAACAAAAAAAAGAGACATAAACAAGAAAATGGAGTGTAATACTGTACATAAAGTATAAAAACATGGGTGAAAAGGGAGAAACTAAAAAATGTTCACCATCTCTATGTTAATGGGATGTGACTGAGAAAGGCACAGACATTATTTCCAGACATTCTGATTCCTCCCTTCATCTCTACCATTACAGGAAGGAAGCTTACACCCCGGTGAGACTCTGCACCAGCACCTATATACCCCTCACATAGCAATGCAACCTCCTTAGCCACAGACCAAGCACTAAGCAGAAGTAAACCCATCACAGAGCTGGAGCAGACAGAGCATGGCCATGGCACTCCTGGCCACTGGGCCCCTGATTCAGGACACTCAAGATGGACAGAACACAGCAGAAGACACAAGAGCAGTTGAGCTCTATTCGAGCTGCTGTCTTCAGACCCGTGAACTGCCTCACCCTGGCAGGCAGTATGAGCTGTACTTTATTAGCCCTGTGGGGTCATGACTGATTAGTCATTGGTTAATACTAGAAATGGCAACAGGTCCAGACAAAAAGTATAACCTAGACTTCTTCATGGACAAGGATGACTAAGTAGCTAAGCTCTAGCCAGTCAGATACAAAAGCAGATACCTGTAGAAGGAGTTGCAGGCCGCTTCCCGCCGCCCAGCTCCCAGCCACTGGCTAGCTTTACCCAAAATAATTACACAGAAACAGTATTTATTTAAACACTGCCTGGCCCATTAGTTTCAGCCTCTTATTGGCTAACTCTAACATCTTGCTTTAACCCATATTTAGTAATCTGTGTAGCACCACGACATGGTGGCTTACCTGGAAAGATCCTAACCTGCATCTGTCCCAGAGGGGAGAGTCATGGTGACTGCCTCACTGCCTTCTTCCTCCCAGCCTTCTGTTCTGTCTTCCCCACCTACCTATGTTCTGATCTAGCAGGCAGACAGATGACCCTCCTCCATCAGGTACCAAACAGTAGAGCCTCTTTGTCTTTACCCCTCCTTCTTCCTTTAGAATAAGGGAATAGCTGAAGCTACAGTAACCAACCTTGGAATAATCAGCATCCTCATCAGGGAAGCCAAACAGCAAATACTCTAGGGAAGAGAAATCCCTCATGACACCAGACCAACACCTGCCTTATGGAGGACTCTTATTCGTTAATAAAGAAACTGCCTTGGCGCATTTGATACACCTTAGGTGGGTGGAGTAAACAGAACAGGAAGAAGGAAGTGAGGTAGATGCCTCAGGCAATCGTCATGCCTCTCCTCTCTGAGCAATTGCCATGCTTCTCCTCTCTGGGACAGATGCCATGAAGCTAGCCACCAGGTCAGACATGCTGAATCTTTCCCGATAAGAAACCACTTTGTGGTGTTACACAGATTATTCGATATGGGTTAGTCAAGATGTGAGTAAGAGGCTGAAACTAATGGGTCAGGCAGTGTTTAAATGAATATAGTTTGTGTGTTGTTATTTCAGGGCATAATCTAGCCAGATGGCCGGGAGCCAGGTGGCAGGAATGCAGCCCACAGCTCCTCACTACAGAATGGCGCCCACGTGGATAACTGAATCCACAGAAAGCCTGAGAAAGCTTGGGAAAGAATAGAGTAAAGCACGGCTTCTTGGTGGCAGCAATTTCTCGGGTCTGCTCTGCTTGCTAGAGACTAGCAAGCTCTCTCATCTAAGAGAGGCTTCCTGACTCAGCTTTAGCTGCAAAACCCTGCAGTTCTTTTAAGAGGTCCTGCCATGAAACACTTAAATGGTGTTGATGAAAAGCTGAGCGCATGTTTTTCGGTTTTCGGCCGTAGCAGAAAAAAGGTTGTGCCGTTTTGAAGTGCCAGCTTTCTGGGCCGTCCTGCCGGGGCAGGCTCTGACTCTTTCAAGCAGGCAGTCCTGACTATGGAGCTTTTGATTGTTGTTTAACACTGTTGCAGCTTGCTTGCTGGCAGGGACCTTGAACCCTCAGAGTTGTGGTGATAAACATGGCTACAGCCGGTACCTCTGCCATGAGGCTGGAAGGCTAGGGAATGGGCTAGATCTAGCTGTCAAGGCCATGGCTTTGGTCCTACCTATGTTGCTTGGTAAATTAGAGACTCGTGTGGTCAGAAAAAGAGAGATATACAGTAAAAGAAAGATTCAAAGTTGAAGAAAATGTCTAAATGATTTACAATGTGTTAAAAATATATGCAGGCTAAAGTTCTTAAAAGTAAAAAAGAGAGAGAGTAGTTTGGGTGTGGTGGTACACACCTTTAATCCCAACACTTGGGAGGCAGAGGTAGATTGACCTCTGTGACTTCAAGGTGTGGCAGGACACACCTTTAATCCCAGTACCTGGGAGGCAGAGACAGACGGGTCTCTGTGAGTTCAAGGACAGCCTGGTCTATAGAGTTGTTCCAGGACAAAGATATACAGAGAAACTGTCTCAAAAAGCAAAAAGTTAAAAGTAAAAATAAACGAAATAGAGGTTAAAATAAAGCCACACAAAGATAGAAAATACACAGATTATCTTGATGCTGTATGCTATTCTGCTCTCTTTGAATTGTTTGAATGCTGAGGAAGGAGCAACAGCTGCTAAAAGATATTTGTTTACAAATGCTGCTGAACTAATCCAAGATAGATATTTTGAAAGTACCTTGACTTCAGAATTTGGATCTAAGGATATGATACTTTGGAAAAGAGATTCTTCTTTTATTTTTACAGAAAATGAGACCAGTTGGGTTGCTTCTATCCCAATATGGTATGAAAGACCATGCCCTCCTGAAAGGTTGCTGTGAGCACCTTCAGAAAATTACTTTGCTCAACTGCCGACTGAGAGGAACCTAGCACACAGGTTACACCATGAAAGACCTGATTAACAGCACCCCCATTCAACAGGAAGAAGTTTGGAGAGAAATAACTGCGCCCATATTCCCAAATATTGTTTATAAGTGTTCTTTTACATTTAAAGGGGGATATGATATAGATATGAATAATTTGCATTGATATGGATTTTGCTTTAGTGATACAATTTTGTTATATGTATATGTATTTCTGATATTGATTAAGGTATTGTGATTGTGTAGTTCATTTAAGAATGTAATTTATAATTAGGAAATATAGGTTAAGAGATAATCATCTAAAATAGTCAAGTTTGTAGTCATGTTAGTTAGATTTTCTAGATATATAGAGATATATTTCAGTTAGATAGGCATTTTTCATCTCTTTCAAAGACTACAGAATTTGGCATTTAAAATGTTTTAATAACTTAGGGCTTTTCATGACAATGAGACATGTCTGCTCCTGGCAGCACCAATCTACTTCGAGAGGAAGATGGGTATTGAAGAGGCTCCTTATGGAGTTTGATAGCCATTTGGGCAAGAAACTGCTCTTGCCTGGACTATTGCATAAACTGGACACAGAGAACCCTCAGAGAGAGGACTGCTGAACTTGCCTAAAGGTGAGATGATCTTTCGGGGTTCCTGATTCATGAAAGAGTCTGCGAGACATTCTACAGGACACAGCAGATACTGACTGAACTGCCTTTGAAATTTCCTGCTTCATGGAAAAGTCTGCTGGGTACTATGGGCCTGTAGGTCGAAGATGGATGTCCCAACAGTACAAAAGAACTTTGGGTGACTGTCCAGGCAGCGAGATGTCTCTGTCATTTCTAGAGTTTTGGAAGTAGCTTACTTCTTGTTTACCTAGGTAATATTGTGTCCTTCTGGAGTCTTTGATGGAGTTAAAGAATAGATAGATAGTTATAGTTTTCCTTAGTTGTGATAAAAGATAAAGTAGATATAAATACTGTAACTGTAATTCTTACTTGCTAACTGTTATATGAAATTTTACTATGTTAAGGTTAAAGCCTTTCCTTTTTGTTTAAACAGAAAAAGGGGAAATGATGGAGGACTCTTATTCGTTAATAAAGAAACTGCCTTGGCCCATTTGATACACCTTAGGTGGGTGGAGTAGACAGAACAGGAAGAAGGAAGTGAGATAGATGCCTCAGGCAATCGTCATGCCTCTCCTCTCTGAGCAATCGCCATGTTTCTCCTCTCTGGGACAGATGCCATGAAGCTAGCCACAAGGTCAGACATGCTGAATCTTTCCCGGTAAGAAACCACTTTGTGGTGTTACACAGATTATTCGATATGGGTTAGTCAAGATGTGAGTAAGAGGCTGAAACTAATGGGCCAGGCAGTGTTTAAATGAATATAGTTTGTGTGTTGTTATTTAAGGCATAAGCTAGCCAGACGGCCGGGAGCTGGGTGGCAGAAATGCAGCCCACAGCTCCTCACTACACCTGCCATAAGCTGACTTGTAAAGAAAACTGAAATCCCTGCCCTGTTTGAACTACTATTTTTAGGCTCCTATTACTGGCTACCAATCACAACTCACCATCTTTGAAGAATTAGACTCTCTACTTCCTCGTCAGGGAATATTTGCTATGTACTCCCCAGTTCTCTGGGTCTGGAATCAAAGTATTCTTTTTGTTTGTTTGTTTTGTTTTGTTTTTCAAGACAGGGTTTTTCTGTGTAGCCCTGGCTGTCCTGAAACTCACTCTGTAGACCAGGCTGGCCTCAAGCTCAGAGTTATCCACCTGCCTCTGCCTCCCAAGTGCTGGGATAAAAGGTGTGCTTCACCACAACTGACCCAAAATCGGTATTCTTAAGGCTATGTCCTCATAACCCATTTCCCCCTTGGTTTTCCACTTCTTCTGTGTCCATCACCAAAGGCATGGGAAGTATTTCTTTGGAAGACACACATGAATAAAACATTCCCAAACAATTACACAAAATCAAAGTCTTTTTATTATCTTAATATTAAAGCATATGATTAGAATATCACATAAAAGGAAACTACACAGCTTTATAATTCATAGCAATAGTAAAATTACCACCTGGTATTTATTCAAAATGAATAATTAATTAGTATTATGAAAAATAAACCTATATTTCTCCATGAGATAAAAAATTAAATGCATATGCCTAGAATTAGTTCCACCTTTAACCCCCCCCCCATGATTGTAGTGGAGAAATGCTTTCCTATTATTGGTATATGTGTGCACATGAGCACAGATACACAAGTGTTATGTACACCAGTGGACGTCAGAGGATAACTCTACAGTGCCAGCTTTCTCCTTTCATTGAGGGCTCTGGCCATCAACCTTGCACAGAATGCACTGTTACCTACTGAGCCATCCTGAAACCATTTTTAAAACATAAACACTCAAAGAAAAGAGAGCAAGAGAGGAGATGACAACATGCTAGAAGCTTGGAGACAGGTGGACCAGCACAGGCTGAGCAAACCCATGTAGCCCATCTCTGTACTGGCTAGTGGTCACTGAATTAGGAAATGTAACTGAAGGTTTCTCTTCTGCCTGCCAATTCCCAAATAAACACTCAGAGGCTTTTTATTAATTAAGCAAATTTAGCTAATAGCTCAGGCTTATTATTAACTAGCACTTACAACTTAAATTAACCCATTTTTATTATTCTATATTTTACTATGAGGTTTGTGGCTTGTTACCTCACATCCTGCTTCTTGGGTGACTACTGGTGTCTCCCTTACTCTGCCTTCTTTTTCCCTTTATCTTTGCTTGGATTTCTTGCCTGGCTTTATTCTTTCTGGCTATTGGCCAAATCACCTTCTTTATTAACCAATGGTAACAAAACATTCACAGCATACAGAGAGACATCCCACATTAGGGAAGAGCATGTGTAAACCATCATTAATATGTTAGCAAATTTTATCTCAACTCAAGACAAGCTAGAGTTATCTGTGAAAGGAGGGAAATTCAATTGAAAAAAATGTCTCCTTAAGATCCAGCTATATTTTCTTAATTAGTGACTGATGGGGAGGTCACAGACCATTGTGGTCCTGAGTTCTATAAGAAAACAGGCTGGGCAAGCCATAATGAGCAAGCCAGTAAGCAACAGCTCCTGCCTCTAAGTTCCTGCCCTGTTTGAGTTCCTATCCTGACTTCCTTCAATGAGGAACAGTGATACGAAAGTGTAAGCCATATAAACCCTTTCCTCCCCAACTTGTTTTTTTGCATGTTTTCATTACAATAATAGAAACCCTAACCAAGACTATCAACAATCCAGAGAATTCCACAGCATGATGTAGATGTATGAAGCTGTCATAGTGAAATCCACTCATTTGCTAACCAAAAACCTAATTTAAGAAAGAGAAAAGGAAAAGAAGGGAAAGAAAGGAAAAGGAAAGGAAAGGAAAATAAATTGGGTGTGGTGGCACATGCCTATAATCCCAGAACTGATAACATGGAAATAGGTGGATGCCCAGAACTTGAGCTTGTCAGTCAAGCCTGGGCTACTTGGTAAGTTTCAGAACAGTAAGAGAACGTGTGTGTCACTCTCTCACACACAAACACACACACACACACATACACACGAGTCAATGTCTAGCCTCTCCACTCTCACCCAGCTCCACCTCTTACTAGCACACCATGGCCCCACACCGTGGCCCCCCACCGTGGCCCCCCACCGCCCTTCTTCACTCCCATCTCACAGGCCCTCTAGTTAAACTACTCTAGTCAGTTCTTCAAAGTTACCATGGTGTCCTGAAAATGGATTTCTCTAGGTTCGCAGAAACCACCACCTATTTCTTCCTGACAAGGATTATATTTACCAGTTTATAGATATGCCTGCTAACCCAGGGAAGGACGTGTGTGTGTGTGTGTGTGTGTGTGTGTGTGTGTGTGTGTGTGAGAGAGAGAGAGAGAGAGAGAGAGGCAGAGACAGAGAGACAGAGACAGAGAGACAGACAGAGGGACAGAAAGTAAAAGAGATAGGAGAAAGAAGAGAAAACAGAAACAGAAAGAAACTGTGTGGTTTTCCATTTTCTTCTCTTTTTCTTCAGGAAAGAGGAAAACTGTCCTGTGATATGCATCTGCACTTACTCCATAGGCCTTAGGTTAGATGCCCTTTAATTAGAGGCTGAGGAGAGATCCTGGTTCACGAAGCTGAATCAGGCAGGAAGCAGCTGGGCACTGTGCCTGGCCCTAAAACCCTATCCAACAGGTAGTTAGTGATAAGCTAGAACAGGAAAAGTGTCAGCCCAAGCAGGTGGAATCTGAGATATGTTTTGGCCACACAGACAATGTAACTCACACGCTGTCAGTTACCTGGTCGTTTATTTCATACAACCACTGTGTGTGCTCAGGAAAGACAGAGGCCTATAAAACACAGGCGTCACACTTGACATTCTGAGTTTGAAGATGCACCTGAGGGTGAAGTCAGAGCACCTTTAAAGATTTCCCTTGATTAATATAATTAAAATCCTAATGTAATTCTAATTAAAAATTATTATATATTATTAATATTTTATTATATTAAAATAATTAATACACATTAAATAATATAGATTCCATAACTACTAGCTTTGTAGTTACCACTTTTTCTTTTATAATTTGTTTATTTTTATTTTATTTGTATTGGTGTTTTGCCTGTATGTATGTCTGTGCTAGGGTGTCAGATCTTAGAGTTACAGACAGTTGCTAGTTGCCATGTGGGTGCTGGGAACTGAACCTAGGTCCTCTGGAAGAGCAGCCAGTGCTCTTAACAACTGAGCCATCTCTCCAGTCCCACTACTTTCTAATATAATATTATATTACATATTATTATAACATAATAATTAATATACATTAAATATATAGACTTTGTAACTACTAACCTTGTAGATACTTCTTTTAATTTTCCAAGACAGGGTTCCTCTGTGTAACAGCTCTGGCTGTCCTGGAACTAGCTCTGTAGTCCAGGCTAGCCTTGAACTCACAGAGAGCTGCCTGCCTCTGCCTCCCAAGTGCTGGGATTAAAGCCATAAGCTACCACTAAACAATTCTAAAGAGCACATGTAGTAAACATTAGAAAGAATTATAACTGGATATTGAACCATTTGATAATGTACTTGCACAGAAAAATCAAAGCTAATTCATGTAAGTTTTAATATGCAACTTATCTTGTATAGAGTTGTTATTTATGAAGCGATCATTTTATGCATGAGGTTGTTTTAATGTAGAAAGAATATTCTATGGAAGGAAACATTATGTTGAATAGAACAATGAGATCCCATAGGTCCCAAGAGGTATTTCTTCTCATTTCTCTGTGCTGTTTTGTTTGACTTAAGTACAATCACCAGGGTGCAGCCCAGCTCCGCTCCCTTTTACAATAAGATCTAAACACTGGAAAAGTAAGGTCTTGGCTGAGGATTCTCTGCAACAGAACAGGCACAGCATCCACTCGCTTCCCACACAAGCCACGCCTCCCTCTCCAGACCCTGTGCTGGAAGTCCATCACAGTGCTTACCCTCCTCCCAGTCTAAGAAATCCACAGACAGCTCAGGCACATGGGGCAAAACCACTGGGAAGGTTCCTAAGAATGGCTTCTATGGCAGGAAAAGGCTTAGTGGAGATGCTGAAGAGGCAGCACAGAAAGCTGGACAGCCATCCTGGGGCACCCGAGAGCCAACAGAAGAGGTCACACTAAAAGATGGGTCCATCTCCAAGCGGCTGAACTGAGCAGCCCAGGGCAGCCAGACTCTGGCCTTCCTGCTCTTCTTGCTCTGCAGAGTGATAAGTCATTTAGGTTCTAGATAATTTTAGTGTGTGTGTGTGTGTGTGTGTGTGTGTGTGTGTGTGTGTGTGTGTGTGTGTGATCTTTCTGGTATTTTCCCCTAAAGCAGCCTGATTCACATGAAAGCCTTTAGAAGGACTTTGTGTTTAAAAATCTAAGTAAGTCTTTAGAAGGACTTTCGTGTTTAACAATCTAGGTAATTTGGAATTCACGGGAGTATATTCCTCTTGGCTCCAATACTCACCATTAAAAAATAATGGTCCTCGGGTTCAGCACGAAGATACTTAAAGACCACTTGTTCCATGAACCTTTCCATAAGATCCCAGTCTTCAATGATGCCATGTCGTATAGGCCACTGGAGCAAAAGGAAGCAAGATGTATCCAGATAGTAAGAAATGGAAAGGAGCAATGGCTTCACAGCACAAGTGCAGAGGAGGCTGTGCAGCCCAACAGAATAAAGGCCTCCTGGCGGGAGGCGGTGAATCACATTTCAACAACACACTTTAACAAGAGACCAAGTTAGGTACTGTAATTTATTGCTTCATCTCTAAGTACACAGAACTACCTGGATGGCAGCGGGCAGAGTTCATCCACCATGCAACTCCCTCTGGTCTTTTTGTTTTTTATAGAAGAAAGGCCTGCTTTGCTGGTGAACGAGTGGAGAAACGAGAACTATTACACAGGGCTGGTGGGACTGCAAACCGTGGCAACTACTGTAGAAGTTAGTGTGAAGGTTCCTACAAAGAACTAAAAACAGGGCTGGGGAGAGGGCTCAGAGGTTAAGAACACTGCTGCTCTTCCAGAGGTCCTGAGTTCAATTCTCAGCAGTCACATGATGGTTCGCAACCATCTGTAATAAGATCTGGTGTCCTCTTCTGGTGTGCAGGCAGACATGCACATAGAACACTGTATACATAATAAATCTTTAAAAAAAAATCAGAACTACTGTAAAGCTCAGAGACCACGTATGAGCATATACCTGAAGGACCCTAAGTCAATAAATTACAGAGCTATATGCACATCCATAATGACCACTGTGTATTCACAGTAGCTAAGAAATAGAACCAGGCTAGATGTCTATCAACAGATAAATGGACTCTTTTTAAATGTAGTACATAGATGCAATGACATTTTATTTAGTCATAAAAAGTGAAATCATGACAACTGCCGGAAAATGAATGCCAATGGAGATTAGTAAGGTAAATGAAATAAGCCAGATGCAGAAGACATATATTGCACGTTTTCTCTATATAAAGCCTAAATTTAAATTTCTCTCCCTCCCTCCCTCCCTCCCTCCCTCCTTCTCTCTCTCTCTCTCCTCTCTTTCTGCGAGTGTGACTGTGTTGGGGTGTGATGCATGAAAGTCAAAAGGTAGCATGAATGTGGAGGAAGTGGTCTTACGGGAGGAGGGAGAAAAAGAGAATAATAGAATACGTGTGTCATGAGAGCAGAAAGGAGGAAAATCTGGAGGAAGGGAGGGAACCAGCAAGAGTGGGCAGGAAGATGAGAGAGGTCATGAGGTCATTAGAGGAAGTGGGGTGAATAAGAACAGAGTAAAATGACATATATGTATGAACATGTCATAATGCAACCCATCACTTTGTATGCTAAGCTTAAAAAGTAATTTAAATTATTTTTAAAAGATGCACCTGCTTTAATAGTAGTGCATCTTAATTGTTCAAGTCTGCAGGTTTCCAAATCTGACAGGCACATTAGTCAACCTGCAGCTCCCCAGAAGGCAGCTCTTCCTCGAGGGCACTGCGGACGGCTGGGTTGTGCGACTGGGCCTTTGTTAACTCACGTGGTTCTCTACTCAGAAACAAGCCCCACTGGTCAGCTACCCACCTCCACCCAAGCATAGGAACAAAGCCACAGTCCACAGCTCACAGTACGGGTTCCGGACAACCCATCATTTGCCTCAAGCACCCTACGCTCTGTTCTCGGCTCTGCACTCACACAAGCAGACCTGCTGGCACAGCTTTACCTTGGTAGCGTAGGTAGGTTTGTCCACGGCTTCATCCCCTATGAAAAAGTCAAGGTCATCAACTCCTCTCAACACCCTCCTTTGGGCTTGATCAACTACCTTTGCAGATTCTCTGATGGCGATACCTGAAGGGGGGGAAAGAAAAAAGTTTTATCTTTCACAAAGATGCCATCACTACCCACGTGTTATCTGAATTATCAAGAACAGATAACATAATCTGTGTGTTTGTACAGTAAATGGTGATTGCTAAGGCTTTATCTGTGGTTGGGGTGCTCACAGGAGACAACGAACACATGAAATAACAGAGAAACAAACAACTCTTCCAATATCGTCTCAGCGTAATGCAGGAAACTGTTCTAAATGTCGGCACAGAAGTGATGTTATTAATCAGCCTCATCTGGAGAAAACTCTTAAGAAAGCAGGTGATGTTACGGGCCTTACACCCGCCACATATTGGCTGTAAAATACAGCTTGGAGGGAACAGAATTCTATACAACATAAAAGAGGAAGGGAAACTGAAAAATACTGCTTATATGCTCTTAAGTCATTTTAATAAAATGACATCAAATAGTTTTTAAATATATAGTCTAATTATAGAGGGGGGAGCTGTGGCTTTCAATTAAAATAAAAAACTACAAGTCTGTGGGCTGGCATCTGTTGCAAAAAGAGAAATACGGTATTAAAACAACCGTATCACAGAAGATCTTAACAGTACATAGTTGCAATAAATATTTTATTTTTATTATATTATATTTATTATACGGTTACTTATTGTAATGAATAACCGTATAAACCTCACTCCAGAATTTAACATCTAATAAAACTGTGAAGTGCTTCACAAGGATTCAGTTCGCATTGGCACTCCTAACCCTGTTCACAATGGAGTTCCCTTCAGCTCCTCCTTCTCCCCATCAGGTCTCTGGAACGCCATCCCCTCCCTGTGAATTCTCCCTGCCGACCTGGTAACTGGAGGCATGTTCTCAATGGCCAACGGCCCGCCATACTTCCATTAATGCATTCTCACAACGGATGCTAACCAGTCCACCAACAAGTCTGTGGAAATCGCAAGTCAGAAACTGTGAGTCTTCTGATGCTTCTCTGGGGGCGGGCACATGCAGATCCCTGAAACGGGGCACTTAGGTTGACCTACGGGGAAGGACGACTACCACCAGTGAACAGCAGAGGAATGTAGGCCATGTTAACATTCTACTCTACTGAAACGCCGATTGTGAATTTGGAAAATGTTCAAACTATGTCAAATTATTCAAACATGAGCCTAATTCTGTAACTTTGCCAACAGAGCCTCCAGAGAGGTTTAATGGATATTTGGTGAAGCCAGTCACCAGCATAAATAAATGGCAGTGCCAACTGAATGAAGTTCCTCAGAATTCCCCCCTGAAAATCCTGTGCACCTCACGGGGGGCGGGGCGATCATTCTGATATGACCTAACCATTCCAGGGGTGTGGCGGCTTCACAAAATGAAGTTCCCTTTGAACATAAAGCCCAGCACTTCCCAGCTAGCTGCCAGCAGGAAGTGCTCTTCCCATGAAAATAAGGGACATGTCCCACCACCCCTAATGCAGGGCTGCAGCACTGCATACTGCACACAGACACTCAGTGGGGACACAGCACACCCAGTGACAATATTAACCACACTGAAAATATGCCTGAACTCTTACAGGGCAGCACGATGAAATCGCTCTGGGGAGAAATCAGAAACACTGTGACATGGGGTCTAGCCAATAATTTGGCATTTAAAAGTCACTCTCAAGAAGAGTCAGTGAGTAAAGGTTCAAACTGAAGGATGTTCTGTAGAACTAATCACAACAGCAACGAAGTGCAGGAAAGGGTCCTGAGTCATCTGAAACCAGAGTTGGCCAGACTGTACCAAAGTTTCAGCAACTCACAGGCCACCCATGGGTGGGCCTGAGATTGTCAGCCAAAGCAGGACACAGCTGACCCTGGGCAGCAGGACCACAGTGGCTATTGTTTCTAAATACTAAACATATTGGCTTTCCAATTATGGGGGTGGGAAGGAAGATAACAGAACAAAATTTAAATTTTTGCGAAGCTAGAGCACTCTAGCCTTGAGCACTCTCAAGTTCATTTGTCCTAACAGGCTGTGTCTGGCTTTTGTCATCTACAAAGCTAACGGTTAAGAACTGCACAATTGAGTTATGGGAGTTTGTAACTTTGTGTCAGCCTCATCATCCTAAACTGCAGGCAGCCCCACCCAGACCCCAGGCATCAGGCTGGACACACACTACTTCCACTTATAACAAGCCCACCTATAGACCTGTCTCAGAGTGTAAGATATCAGCTTTGCTGTAAATCTATCCTAAAAATTATTCCAGGCGCAACAAGATGGCTCAGTGGTAAAGGCACTTGCCAACACGCCTGGTGACATGAGGTCAATCTCCAAAACCAAGGTGGTAGGAAGAGAAAACTGACTCCAGCAGGTTGTCCTCTGACGTCTGTGCACACTACGGCACAAGTACACACATACACACACACACACACACACACACACACACACACACCAATAATAATAATAATAATAAATAAGTAAATGTAAACCATTATTCCAAACAAGTAAATATACATGTACAATTATTACTAAAAATGGATTTTCTGACACCCTCAAATTATTACAAAGACAGCGTTTAAGAGTGAAGTGGATGCCTTTTTGTTTCTCAGAAGAGCATCATGAAGTAACAGAGAAAAGAAAAATCTCGAAGAAGGGGCTGGGGAGATGCTCAGTGGTGGTTAAGAGCACTTGCTGCTCTTACAAATGACCTGGGTTTTATTCCCAGCGCCCATATGGTAGCTCACAACCATGCACCTGTAATTACAGTTCCAGGAGAATCTGATGCCCTCTTATGACCTCTGTGGGCAAGGAATGAATTTGGTACACAGACATATATTAAACTGCCCAGCCACAATAACAGAATGTGAGGTGGCGAAGGGAAAAAAACAAAAACAAAAACAAAACAAAACCCTACAATCCATGACATCACTGAAGTTTACCAAGAATTTGAGGGCAAAACGTGAACCAAAAGAAAAAGAAAAGCCATACCCCCCACCACCACACACACACACACACACACACAAACCAAACAAAAAAACAAAAACAAAAACCACTAACACTTTAACAGGAAATAAAGGAGAACAACAAAAATTTAAATGACAATAAAGTAAATCTTAACCCTCCCAGAAAACTAACTCTAAGTAGTATGAGCCCAGGTCAAAACAGAGCTAAGTTTTTGTTTTTGTTTTTGTTTTTTTGTGGGGGTGGGGAGAGCAGGGGATAGAGAGGTAGGAGGGAGGGAAGAAGTAGGAGGGCAAATGGTACTTCTTTAACAATTAGATGACAGGGAATGGAATCCATGTAAAGCAATAAAGATGCACAGAACGTGGGCTAGCGGAGAAGCTCAGTGGTAGAGTTCAGCTAAACAATGGCTGAGGTCACCCAGCTACCCCAGCATCAACAAGTAAGCTGCAGAGCCCTGACATCTTCCCCACCCAGCAGTAACACAGACACCTTTTCCAATTACATACCCAAAAAGGTGAAGAGGAAGACTTGCTCTTTTACCCCAAAATGGCAGAAACAGGGGTCATTCCCCCCTAAAATAAGATCAAGAATCTCATAGCATAATAAACCAAATTCCTGGTTTTAATTTTTAAAAACAAAATTCTCACCCTAGCAAAAACCAGAAATATCAGCATAAATAGGACAACTCCTAGTTAAGATGGAGATAGCACAGATATGAAATTATCAAACAAAGGCCCTAGAACATTCTTCAGATACAGCTTCAAACATACAAGGGTGACCACACATTGTATTCAAGTCAGTTCCCTGGAATAGAATAGTATTTGGTCCAGGCTGGTAACAAGCTCTCCATCCTTCTGCCTCAGCCTCCCGAATGCTAGGATTCCAGGCCTGGGTAATCCTGCCCAGCTCCCAGATCATTTCTTTTTTCTAGTTTATTGTCGTTTCTCTTTTAGCTTTTGTTTAAGACATTTAAGACAACCAGTCTCATGTCTGGGCTTTGAACTCACTACATAACTAAAAATAACCTTAAACTCAACAACTTCCTATTTATATAGAACGCTTTTCACCCTATTGAGCCAGTCCATTTGTCTAATGATGATATACATGGTCTAAACTGCAACAGATCTAAAAATATGAATGTACTATAAATACACATCATACTTACATTTTTCTGAGCCAAACTGCATTATTCTTCTCTCTCTCCTTTCTCTCTCTCTCTCCCCTTCCCTTCTCTCTCTTGCCTTATGTGGTATCAGGCATAGCTCTAAGACATTGTTAAAACCTGAAATAGCATGGCCATAAAAACCTAGATAGAACCATTAATGAAACACTATAACCATACTCTCTTTAAACTCAGTAGGACAAAAGCACCTACTAATCCCAGTTCTGTCACCATTTTTATAAAGGTTCTGATCAACATAACAGCCCCCCAAAGATGGCTTAAATGGTGCTTGCCACCACGCCTGATGACCTGAGTTTGATCCCTGGGATCCACATGGTAGAAGAGAATTGACGTCTGAACGTTGTCCTGTTCTCCACATGCATATTGTGGCATGTGCACCCCACATAAATAAAGAAAGAAGCCACAGTAAGGAACACATTAAGACTAGAATTAGAAGCTGAGCATCATCATTACTTGCAGGCAATACAATGGCCTGCAGACAGGGCTCAATCTGTAAGGTGCTTGCTATGCAAGCAAGAGAACCTGAGTTTGGATCCCCAGCCTCTAAGTAAAGGCCAAGCACAGAGACTTATGTATCCAGAACCCCTGTGCTGGTGAGCCGGCCAGTTTCGCAGAGTTCATGAGTTCTGAGTTAAGAGAGAGATCCCGTCTCAAAAATTATATGGAGAGCAATGAACATGTACACAGCCTCCACACATAGGCATGCACATGTGCATATACCCACAATGAACATCTTCACATACCACAAACAGAGAGAGGTGGGGGTAGGGAGAGAAGGGGAGGAAGTTCTACCTGCAGACTATCAAACAAACATTGCTGGAGGTAAAAAACAAATTGCAAATCTCAAGAACATTATTGTTTATGATCTATTTTACCTTAATTATGCATATATGTGTCTGAATTTACATGTGGGAACGTGCACGTGTACTGCAGATGATGACATAGGATTCCCGAGAGCTGGAGCTACAGGCAGTTGTGAGCCGCCTAATAGGAATGCTGGGTACTGAAGCCAGAGCCTCCGAAAGAGCAGCACACACTCTCAGAGGCTCCAAAACAAGACCGTTCTTATGTGCTAGCAATAACTAATCAGAAAACTTAATTTTAAAAATAAATTCACAAATAACAAAACATAAAAGTCCCTAAAAATGAATCTAGCAAAAAACATGTAAAAGGATTTAAATAACATCATAAAACATTATTAAAAAAACCCCACAAGATATGAATGAACAATGAAACACCTATACTACATTCATAAACAAGAACTGGATATTCAATTCTTATCCATGAATACCAAATTAAAAGCAAAATTTTTAATTAGCCTATAAAAGAGTATTTCTAATCAAAACCTCATCATGGTTTGTTATAATTAACTTAAACTGACTCTAAGATTTATAGTCTAAAGGAAGAGCCAAATCATTCAAAACATGAAAAATGAAACCCACTAAAGAAAACTGTATGACATGGCGCTGGAACTCAAAGTGCATACTTGGAGCAGAGACAGATGAACGCAACAATGCAGCAAAATAAAGACCAAAATGTTTCCAAGCATAGGGCAGGCATGGTGACACACATCTGTAATCCTAGCACTCTGGAGGCTGTGGCAGGAGAATTAAAAGTTCTGAGCTATATGGTGAAATTCTGTCAAGAAAAATATTCCCAAGCATAAATGTTACTTCAATCTGACAAAAAAAAAAGAAATATCAAATTTGAATGTACTTTTCAATCATTGCTGTTGGAGCAACTGGCTTGTACTTGAAAGTAAGATCAGCTAGCTCTCGCTCATACATATTCAAAACTTAACTTTAAAAATGTAAAATTCCTTTTGAGTTTTTTTGGAAAGGGAATGCACCTTTTAAAATAGAAACATTACAAGCTGAAAAACATTGAAATTTTAGACCCTATCAAAATTTAAAATTTCTAAATGACAAAAAAATCTATTTAAAAATGTCACGATGTACTAGGAGGGTAGCTCAGTGTTTAGTACACACAAAGTCTGATCCCAATGCCACAAGAATATACACAAAAATAAACACAGGAGAAGGTATCTATAACAGGTCAGTACGTGATACTAGTGTCCCTCTGACACCATAAGTTCTCAAAAATGCAGCTTTTAAAAAGGACCAAATCATGCAGAGGCACTGAATGATGCTCAGCTTTACCGCTAATCGGCATAATTTTACAATCGCTGGACTTGGGGTTAACAGCGAGGAAGCAGAAATTCGCTTGTGTTGCCAGTGGGCTGAGGTCAACACGGACCCAGGAGATGGCACCCGCCGAGCTGCAGTGAAACCAGAGCATCTCGGGTCCCTTGGGGAAACCGTGTGTGCAGAAGGAAGCACTCACTACCCTGCTCTCTGCAATAAGAAAACTGGAAAATGCTCATGTTCTAAAGATTTTAGCTGGACACATGGCCCTGTCTGTAATCCCAGCCCAGGGAGGCGAGGCGAGAGGGCTGGGAGGTTAAGGTCTGGTCTACAAAAGGAGACTAAGTGGTACATTCATGTTAGACTCTCGCTTTAGACCTGCATGCATTAGCAGCGATAGATACTAAAAACAACACTCAAGAGGCTTTTTTAAATATGCTAAAACTTTGCAGGAAATTGTTTTAAAAATTCACAGAGCCCTTGTATATATGATGCAAAACTGAAACACAAAACTAGAAACCCAGACAGAAAATATTCAGCAGAGGAAGGGAACAAGGACAGAGAGGAAAGGGCTAGGGCTGAGAGCCAGCCTGAAAGGTGTCAATCACAGACATCTGTCATCTGAGAGACTCAGTCTGGGTGATCTCATAGCAGGTGTATTCACACTAACTAAAACATCTCCCAAGGCCTCTGTCACATGCAGGCCAGCGCTGGCCAGCACTTCCTTAGGTAGCACATGACTCTACGTTTACTCTGACGTAAAGACGGAACATTGGTGTACTTATCATGGGGAGTGGGTTCAAGGGTCTTTACTATGTTCTATTTTTGCATTTTATTACCCGAACCAAATTTTTAAAGCTATATTTAATTAAAGGAGAAAAAAACAGTCCAGGAGTGGTGCACACACTTAATCTCAGTACTCAGGGAGGCAGACACAAGCAGATGTGTGTTAGGCCATCCTGGTCTACATGGAGAGTTCTAGGCCAGCCAGGACTACATAGTAAGCCCTGTCTCAAAAAAGAACAACGAAAACCACCACCTGAGGACCCCTCTGCAGTCAAGCTCTCATCCGGGAGCTTCCAGCCTCCCACCTAGTCAGTCACCTTCTGGTAACTTTCCCAGCATACAATGACCACAGGGAACTTCCTTGTTCCCACCATTCCCTATTCCACTGTCCTCTTCCTGCTGTGGTCACCATGTTCCTCTTAGGCTGAACCATTCAGTGGCTCCCAACAGTCTCCAGCAACATCAAAACAAAAATACAGCAGAAAGAATAAACTTCCTCCAAACAATGAGGCCAAGTCTACACAGAAGCTTCAACAAACTGGACCCAAGCAGAGCCTGGACAGATGGACTGCCAGCCTAGTCCTGGTGCCCGGGCCCTGAGGGAAGCCCTTGGGACCATGTAAACAAATGCCGTTCCCTAGAAAGACAATCCAGTCTTGACCACATGGTTCTTCTCCAAACTTCAACCCCATCTCCTGGCAGACTGCATGGAGCTTCCATTAGCTTCCACTTATCCACACCCAAATCTGACCTTGCTCCAGCCCCCAGCACACGTCCTTCCTCCCTCTCTCTGCCCCTCTTCCCATCCGTCTTTCCTTTTCCCTCCTTCACAACTGGGGCACAGGTCTGTAGCACACCAGGCAAGCCTAGGGCATAGCTCCACCTCAGCTCTCCTGAGGCCACTTCAGCATGCGCACCCTCGGACTTGTCCTATAAATGAGACCTCTGCAAACAGAAAACCAGGTCCACTATCAGCCGGAGACAAGCTGTGCATCAGCCCTCCAGGGTGACTGAAGCCCGGCACCTATCTAAACACCCTCAAGTATGCCCTCACTCTTCAACAGTGCTTCTGCAATTCTCCCCTAACAATTTCAGCCAACAGTATCGCCAAGAATGGGACTGGAGAGAAGGCTCAGCACATCCTACTGTTGCACAGGACTTGAATTTGACTCCCAGCACCCATCTCAGGGGGCTCGGGATGCCTGTAACTCCAGCTCCAAGGGACTTGATGTCCTCTTCTGGACTCTATAGGCATTTGCACTCACTAACACACAAACCCACATGCACACCCAAGCCCCCCCCATATCCATACACACATAAATTATAATATAAAATGATGAGGATAAAGAGATGACTCAGCAGCTAAGAGCATATCCGCTCTTCCAGAGAACCTGGGTTCAATTCCCAGCACCCATACTGTGGCTCAGTCCCAGGGGATCCAATGTCCTCTTCTGGCCTCTGAAGGCACTGCACACACACACACACACACACACACACACACAGTGCACAGATATACATGCAGGCGAAACACCCATACACATAAAAATAAATATGTAAAATTTTCAACAGCTAAGACAAATCTTTTTTAATCCTGCCATCCTCTTACTCCTAGTCCTTTGACATCTTACTGTCTTCTAGCCTTCGCCCCAGTCTGAGCGCTCCCGTCTCTTGACAGTGACTCCTGCTGGTAAAACCTTCGATCCCCTGGGTGAATGATGACAGGTTAAGTGGTGCCGTCCACTGAGTGCTGCTGAGTTTTAGATGGCAGCGGAGCAAAGCAAAGGGGACATGGTCAGTTCTTTTTAGCTGACGCACTTCACAAGGTCCAAAATCTAATCTCTGCTTTCAAAACCCAGGAAGTCCGACTTGTCAGCTCAGCATGGAAGGATCATTCGTCCTCACAAAATACAGTGACTGATCGCCGTTCAGGTGTCAGGTGTCATGGACCCAACTGTGCCGCCACAGAATGAAGCCCCAACTTGCAGCATGACTGAATTTAGAGACGACAGAACTTTTACGAGCATCGGTGGATGTTAAAAGGTCATAAGGGCAGGGTCCTAATGCAATCAGAGTGGTGGCCTCACAAAAAGGAAGACAGACATCCTCACGCAGAGAAAAGGCAACATCAAGGCACAGAGGGCACCAACCATGCCAACACCTTGAACTTGGCCTCTGGACTTCCAGAACTGTGTTACGGTTCTGTTGAGTAAGTTCCCTTTCTTGCTATTTGTCGGGCAGTCTTTCCAGACAAATATTCCACTTTATGACTTTAAAATGAGGACACAGTCAGCCGATAATACCCATCACCAGGAATAGCCCATGTAAGGCATCTCCACTCCCCAAGGAGGCCAGAGCTGTGTTCATTATCCAGCTAGCACAGAACTGGAGTTTGTGGCTTAAATCCCCTCAAGGAATCTGGAGTGCATCATCTAGTGATCTGATGTTCACACCAACCACAAAAAGGCTTTGGCCTTGACCTGAACACATTCTAACCAAGCTCTCCTCCATTAATGTCTAAGCTGGGCCCGAGGTTCTCAGGAGGGGTGTATGGGAAGCCAAGCTTCCCCTTGATGCTGGGCTCATTCACCTTTCCTGTGGGCAAACTGTCTCTGGGATTCAAACCAGAGAATTCTGCCTCTGAAGCCGGAGCAGCCCTCGGAGAGACTTCACGGGTAATAAGGAACAGGCAGGATGCGCCCAACGTATGACACCTAAGTGCATCACCCTTTGCTGACAAAAAGTTAAACAAAACAAAACACTTCTGAACAGAAAGAACAATCAGTAGACCTCTCATTTTCGCTAAAAAAAAGACTTTCAACTGTGTCCGGTGCCATGCAACACTCGGCTAAGCCAGCCAAACTGTGTATCCTTACAATGACAGTCCAGCCTTGAAGAGCCAGAGTGACTGCTCCAGCAGCAGGGACACTCGCGGCACACCGAAGGCCTCCGGCAGCTCCCTAAAGTAAAACTAGACGGCCAGTGACAGAGAAAGGCACCAAGCACAAGAGCACTGCTTAAGGAGGTTCAGGTCACGGCCATCTCCTGCAGCAGCTTCCAAAACTGGCAGCCCTTCCCAGGAATCAGAGTGATGGTCTAAAAGAAGACACTAAAAACATTCACACACCTTGATACACAGGACTGGAATGCTTTACAATGCTGAGAAACACAAGCCTTTAGGACCCAAGGAAGAGCTTTACTTACATGACGGAATAATGAACTGTGGCTCAGTGTTGCCTGCGTAGCCAAGCTTGGTATACCTAAAAGCACAAAGTCATCGACACAGGTTTAGACGGCAGTGCTCCCAACCACATCCCACTCATGTCTTTCATTATAAGCACACCAAGCCTAGAATACTCCCTTGAAATAAAACAATAGAGAAAAACAAGCAAACTGTGCTCACTGACGATCATTTCAAAGTAGTTGCGAATCTGAGAGGATCAGCTTGTTTGCGTCAGAACAGAAACGTGACTAACCCTCGTGCCTGTCTTTCTGTCCCTCCTGACTCTCACAGTGCCTCACGCTCATCTCACGTCACAAAAACACAAAGAAAATACAATTACCCCGATTCTGCAGACAGGAAAACCCGGGGGCTGAGAAGCTAAATTGCCCAGACTAAAGAGCTAGTAAGTCGCAGAAAAGCAACCCATGTCTAACTATGCAGCTAACTAGAGCGCAGGCTCTGTCGAACATCCTTACTTCCTAACTTCCTGAACTTTTGGAGCATTAGAGACTGATTATATAATTTTCTTGAAATGCCATGGCATATGTCTAGATGCAGCTCCTGCCATCTCCTGAGGATCATCCGACCGGAGCATCTCTCTACCATCTCACTTCAAAAGAAGCCCACTTTCTGTCAAGATACTCTGGTAGATTCCAAAAGTCTCTACGAAAACAAATGCCAAAATACTACTTTCAGTTCCAAAAGCATTCGATAATCTCCTAAACAGAAAGTGGGGGAGGGTGGAGCATCACTCCAGCCATCTGCTGGAAGGATAAACGAGAAGCAGTCCCGGGAGCTAAGGACCAGCGCCCCTCTCTCTGCAGGACTGTTCACAGGATCGGGGCAAGCAGACTTTGCTTCCAGGGCTAAAACAGTTCCCGGGACTAGAAAGGAACAAGGGATTTGTTCTCATTTACAAATTACTTCAAGATGTTTGATATTAAATGCTTCCATTTGATAGTTCTAATTTCTTATAATTTTATGACTTTTTTAAAATACACTTCCCCATAAGATGACTCTGGTATTCTGAAAGCACAGTGGGTGAAACAAGCAAGCTGGCTGCGCGTGTGTCACACCTACTGCCCACCGTCCACAGGACGGGAGTTCTTCACAGCACCAAGAGGACCAGGCCAGGCTGGCCCTACAAGACAAGGCCAGTCTGAAGCCCCTACTGGTCTACACACTTGAGAGCTGGAACAGAAATTAATAACCAAGTGGATCTGCTGTCTCCCACATCAGGGATCACAGGCCCACGGGAGAGGAAGGTCTAGGCCAACCCAGGCCCTGGAGGCTTCGGAGAATGAAGCCGACACAGACTGATTTGAGAATCCAAGACCAGTGCAGTATGGTGTCAGAGCCTATAATCCCAGCACTAGGGAGGCTGAGGCAGGAAAACAGCCAGATCAAGGCCAACTCCATAGTGACAGACTCAAAGACAAAGACATCCCTAACAGGACCAGCATTCTGGAGACATGCTCCAACAAACTGAGTTACTGGCCCAAGGCTAAGAAGCTTACAGAACCAATAAGCAGGCCAGAAATCACTAAATCGTGAAGCCTAATTATATCATTTTTAACATGCCATGTCACTCATTTGCCACCTACTCCCCAAAACTATGCCCTTGCACTTAAGTCACTTGAGTAAATCCATTCTTTCCCACTGTTAGTTTATAAGTTCCTGGCCCTAACCCTGCTCCCTGGGACAGTACCTGGGCAAGCAGCAGAATTTCCTAAGTACCTACAGGTTGCACTCTTGCCAGATGCTGAGCTATGGGAGAAGGACTGGTATTTAGCAGGGAGATGCTGAAGGTCATGGGAAGAAAAAGTAATGAAACCAAAAAAAAAAGAATCAGACGCTAATACGAACTACTGTTCAGAAAAGATCTACTCCATGTAATGTGTTTAAAATATGGCAAAATGTAAGCATTTATTACTATTAGATGCTAAGTACTACTCATGTTTGCTATTTTTTTAATCAAGCACCTTTATTGTTTTTATTTAAAACTATGCAGCACACGCCTTTAATCCCAGCACTTGGGGGGCAGAGGCAAGTAGATCTCTGGGAGTTCTAGGCCAGCCTGGTCTACAGAGAGAGTTCCAGACAAGCAGAGCTGCATAGCGATAGTGTGGGACAATTCTGTATTCTGTCAATTATGTTTTAAATAAATGCTGATTGGCCAGTAGCCAGGCAGGAAGAATAGGTGGAACAACCAGACAGGAAGTAGAGGTGGGGCAATGAGAACAGGAGAATTTGGGAAGGAGGAAGCCCATTCCTCTCCAGTCCTGGCCCATCCACTGAAGAAGCAGACGTATCCAAGAGTTCCACAATAGCCCAGAATGGAATATAACAAAGGTTTATTTACTTGGGATAAACTCACAGCAAGGGTAGCAATCCTCTATGTGCACTGGGAACTGGGAACCCGAATCCAGCAGAAAAAAAGAGGTCGTGCACGCTTTTCATCTGCACTTATAGTACCTCAGACCACGCCCGAAATGGGCCAGTCTAAAAAGCTAGTGGCTGAAGCAATTCCCACAACACCCTTTGGCACTGGGTGGTCTGGATTCTAATCCTACCTCCACTATTTGTTAAATCTGAGAAAACTGCTTCACCTCTCTGTATGTTGGCGTCCTTGCCCCCTTCAGGACAGTCGGAGCAACAATACAATGGCAATAACATGCACTAAGATGATATAATGTACTTATAAGTTTCCTGTATTGTTTTACTAGCATTTTTGTAGATGTTTGAAATGTATCTTTACTTAAAATTGTGAAAGGGAGCTTATAATCCTGGCACTGGGAAGTTCAGGGTCATCCTGAGCCTCTGCAGCACAGCAAGTTTGGGACCAACTACATGAGACTCTTCAGAAAAAAACACTGTTTTATTTTTTTAAAGTACTATTTTTTGTGTTTTTTTAAATCTACTTTGTCTACAGGAGACACTTCAGCAAAAATATTCATTTAATGTTTTATTTTTTAAGAAAATGTACTTTGTCATAAGTCACAATGGTCACTCTATACGAGAGTCAGTCTGACTTGAGGACTGGTGAGAATGAAATGACCCTTAGTGGTGACTCCAGGAGACACCAGACGTCCCTCAGCAGCTCCATCCCATCTCCCTGCCACAGCACTCTCCCCTGAGCCCTAACCAATGCCCACTGCAACAAGACGTCAGGCCAGAGAGACGAGTAGGAACTCTATGACCTCCAAACTTCAACCAAAACTATCAGTGCCATTCAGCACATCTGGAGCAACATCCTGACCCCACCCATCCACAGGACCTGGTGCCCACAGGGCTCTGAAGGCACCTTAAGCACCAGGAGCATTATGCAGCGATTTTCATGCTAGAGGCAAACTGCCATAAAGACACATTACATTTTTACATGCTGAACTGTGAGACTCTTTCCTACCCTCCATGGAGTACTAGAGCCATGTTGGGGGGCAGGGGAGGGCATTGGCAAAGACACAGACACAATCACAACATGATAATGAAATGTCTTTCAGATTCCCTGTACTGTTCTCTATAAAGTACCACATACCTTTGACTTTTGTGACTTCAAATAATCACGATGCAAGGCATATCTAACATAGGTTTTCAAATTTGAAATTTTAATAAATTCTCTACCAATATAGGCTCCTACCAAACTTCCCTGAGAATCTATGAATCATAACTATAAAAGTAACCCATAGGTGTCTACCTCCAAATACTCTCCAGAACCTGTCCCCTCCAAACAACCAATAAGAAAAACCTAATCCTTAAATCTGGAAAGGGTTCAAGTTACCATTTATAAACCAAGCTTCCCATGGGAACCAGTAAGCCAACTAGAATCTATGTAGCTCACAGTCACCTAGAATACTGAGAGAAGAGAAGGGAAACAACCCAAAGATCGTCAGAATGGCCCTCAAAATGTCTATTAGAAACATGACTTCAAACTGAATCTCATAAGCAAGTTTAAGGTCATCTGAGCAGGAGCCACCCACGACAAAAACCTACCAGGCCAGAGCAAGACTCTCCAGAAAGAACCTGACACCTGCATTTTAACATCCTATCCCCTTTGCTCCCAAGGGTTCTGTCAGTCATCCTAGAACTAATTCCCGGACCTACCCCATATTACATACCCTCTCATTTATACAATTATGCAACACAAGCTCCTGACCTCACAGCCACAGGCTAATGACGCAACTCACTACTCACCACAATCATGGAATAAAATACATCTATATGTTCAAGTTTAATAATGACCAAAAGTCCAGATGAAAGAACCCAGACACAACAATTAGAGCACTCTGCTTAGGCATTCCACGAAGAAACTGCATTTCTATTTAAAATATTACACAGTTTACAAGTAGAAAAACCAACCAGACCCAACCAGCAATGAACAGAACAAATGCCCACGGCAGAAACATTTAATCTTTACAAGGTGACAAGGGCTAGGGATTTCTCAAACCATGACAGATAAAGTCTAGACACTTCCCTACTGAAGCCAAGAGTCAGTCAAGGAAACTACAGCTGCTTCTCTGGTTTAACCTTGTCTGGGGAAAATTAAATACTATAAATCACAAGAAAAACCAAAACAATCTAACAAATAAATGTTGGGGAAGAGAAAACAAAAGTAATTTTAAGATTTATGTTTATGTTTACTTATGTGTTTATTAAATGTGCACAAGTGTTTTGCCTGCATGTATGTCTGTGCACCACATGCACACAACGCCTACAGAGGTCAGAAGAGAAGAGCACCGAACACCATGGAACAGGAGTTACAGGTGATTGTGAGTGGCCATGTGGGTGCTAGAAACTGAACCTGAGTCCTCTAGGGGAGTGCTCTGAACCTCTGCGGCATCCCTCAAAGCCCTACAAAGACAACTTGTGAGTGATTATTATATAATATATTCCATAGTGTTATCATATTTTATATTATATAATTATAGAATGCCTGAGAAAAGCTAAGTAACAAACAAAAAGCAATCAGGAACTCAGTAAGATGATAGCTACTATATAGATGAAAACTGACAAGGCACCTACTAGCATGAAAAGATCTCATTCAGAACACAGAGCACCAGACTTCATATTGAACTACATGTACAAAGCTTTTCCAATGCACAAGCAGACACACTGCGGCATCCTGATACAGGAAGACTCGGTATTTTCAAAGAAACATCAAATGTCACTAAATCTATCTGCAAATGGATTACAAACCATTCAAATGTGGCTGATATTGGAGGTGGGGGTAGGTTCTGCACTGGTGGCAATGGGAAGCTGAAGAACAACCTAAAGGGCAGCTTCAGATTATCTACCAAAATGCTCAATGTGTAGAACCTATTATACAACCAGTAACTGTCTAGAAATCCACCATCGCAAGAGCAGTTTGCATGCATGCAAAGACATGCAACCAAAGAAAGAGTTCACTGCAATATGCAGTACTATAACAGCAAGAAAAAACCTAGCAAAACAAAGGGCATACTACATAAATTACATCCACTCGATCAAATGGTGAACTGCAATTCGAAAGGGGTATTTGTCATTACTATCAGAAAGAGATGCATAATATAAATGATGTGACTGCAAACAGTACACGGCTCTGATGTGTGGCGGTTCCTTGGCACCACAGAATGGAGTTCCAGTCCCAGAACCAGCCATGTGATTTCAGGTAAATACTGTGATCCCTTGCTGGGACTAATGAGTCCTGGCCTTCAGCTGTTCTTCCCTGCTAGAACCTTCTAATTGAAGTTACTAGAAGCTGTGCCTAGCTTAAAGGATCAGAGGGTGGGATTTTCACCTGTTGGCCATTGACTGCAGTGTATTTAAGCCTACATGGTGCTAATAAAGAGGGGCTTTTGGTACCAGTGTTTGAAGGTCTGTGTGTCGGTCTGTCTCTGCGTGTGTATTCTCAACCTCCAGCCTCTTGCCTGAAGCTCGCGAACTGGGGTCTAGCGCATAGAGCGCAGACCGGGGCTGCGGTGCGCGGCAATCCCCAATGTTTGGATTTACCATTTTTGGAAACGTTCCCTAAGTCAAACAGCAAGCATGATCTCATCGTCAATGTTGTTTGGCTACTGAACAGTATTTCACATGTGCTTTCTTCCACAACTTAATGCAGTCTCCAGTCGAATCCAGTGTCCACCTCCCTATTTTTTGTAAACTCTTTCCAGGCTAATACTGGCATCTGCTGTACAAACTGATGGTGGTCTCACTGCTGCTTATCTCGAGTCATACAGCCGTGAGTCACTTAGCAGGCACACATACTAAGAATGCACTATCAGGCAACTTTGTCTTGATTGTGTGAATATCACGGGCCACACTTACACACTCATCACTAAGGCAGCTATTGCCTCACACACTGACATAAGCCTTGGAGCCACCAGCACGCATGCAGTGCGTTGAAATGTACATTTCCTGAACGGCAATTAGTTAAACAGGCTAGGCAATCATATCTACCACATGTTTCTCTTGAGGTTGCCTTCAATGTGTTTCTACTTGGAAAGTCCTCCCGTCCACATTCTGATCTCGCTATTTTTCCTCTAGTGTCACATATGTTTTGAATCCCATGGGAATTTCCCACTGGAAAAAAATGAGCCAAGCCTACAATTAGCACTTAAGTGGCCAAGGCAGAAAGATTGACTTGGGTTAGTGGTCAGCCTGGACTACACGGTAAGTTCCAGACCTGAATTGCAATGAGACCTCACTCAAAGAAACAAAGAAAGACAGGGAGGGAGGGAGGGAGGGAGGGAGGGAGGGAGGGAGGGAGGGAGGGAAAAGTAATTAATTTTGTATTAAAAGACCTTGGTTCTGTGTTTTAATACTTCCTTTCAAAAGTCAGTCACAATGGTAGAGCCAGACACCATTCTCAGAATCTCATAAACTAGCTTATCTATACTCAATCAATATGACCTTCCACAGTCCCTGACCCGAGACCACGCACATGGAAATCCGGGAAGACAGAAGGGAAGCTCAGGATGGCACGCACTCCATAGTGATGGAAAGCAACACCAATATTACACTTCTCCTTTCTGAAAGAATGTGGCCCCCAGGTTCAAAATCAAAATCAAAGCTATTCATTAGGGGCTGCGTGTGGTGGTGCATGCCTTTAATCCCAGCACTCAGATGGCAGAAGCAGACAGGTCTTGGAAGCTCTAGGCTAGACTGGTGTACATAGTGAGTTCCAAGCCAGCAAGGTCTACATAATGAGACCATGGAGAAAGAGACAGAGACAGAGACAGAGACAGAGACAGAGAGAGGGGGTATCCACTCTTACTCCCTCTCCTACACCCGCCCCGCCTCCGCTTTCTAGTCTAGCCCTTTCTGTATCTCCTCCCTACTGCTCTGTATCCTTATCTGCCCCCCACATTTTAAACAGTCCTAGAACACCACAGTCTCCCTCTTCCTCTGAAATGTCACTATCTCTCAACAGCACATGGAGACTTAATTCTGCTAAGTCAGGAGAATTAGCTGACTGAACATGTTTCTACATAATCAAAATTCCGCCTGCCACCATGTGTCTTGAGCAGAAGGTGACAACGTAAGCTCGTTATTTTATGTTCCAAAGTGGAAATGTTACATCTTAAACCTGCTCCCCATCTTTCTATGGTGCTCTGAAACTGTGCCCTGGAGGTTTTGAGTGAGATCCTTGTGAAGTCCTGTCTCAGACCCTAGAGTCCAACCAGGACTAACGCCCCTGCGACTTCACACAAAACTGTTAGCTCATCTCAACGGTAGCATTTCTAAATGGCACCTACTTCTCACACACAACGAAACACACAACGAAATTGTTCAATGTTCCTTAGGTTACTTTACAGAAAAACTACAGTGTCTGTTTATGGGACAAAGAGTTGCTATATGTTCAAATTTATTAATTTTACCTAAATGTATTTGTTTCATATTTTCAAGATAGGGTGTTATGGGAATTCTGTCACCAGTCCGCTTGACAACTGAGAGGAGCATTTTGGTCCAAGAAGTGAGGTTTTCCCTGGGGGTGGATGTGAAACGGGAAGAGGCAGAGTGAAGGAGTGTGCCAGGTGGGCAGCTTGCAACCCACCGCAGTTTTTATCTTGTATTTTGTTCTTTAGTTTTATAATAAATAAACATAAAGGAGATCAATAACAATAGGGTTTCATTAGGTAGCCATGGCTAACTTGGAATTCACTGTGAAGATAAAGCTAGCCTTGAGCTCAAAGATTTGCCTGCCTCTGCCTCTCAAATGCTGAGTTTAAAGATGTGCCCCCACCATGAGGAAAGAGGCCTAAAAGAAATCCCACACTAGCTCAGAATTGAGAAAATAGATGGTTATTTATTTAGGGGTAAACTCACAAATCAGAATCCTCTGCTGGAACAGAGATCAGAAACTGAAATCCGCAACAGTAACAGACCGGAAAGAGGCCGGACGCAAGCTCCACATCAGCATATAGACAAGAGGCCACGCCCAGTGGCCTTACTAGCTGTAAGACCTCCTATAGCACCACCACACCTGACTTCATCTTTTTTGTTGTTGTTGTTTTTGCTTTTGTTTTTGTTTTCAAGACAGGGTTTCTCTGCAGCTTTAGAGCCTGTCCTGGAGCTAGCTCTTGTAGACCAGGCTGGTCTCAAACTCACAGAGATCCGCCTGCCTCTGCCTCCCGAGTGCTGGGATTAAAGGTGTGCGCCACCACCGCCCGGCCTGGCTTCATCTTTTAATCTCCTTAATCTGCCCTTATGTTTTAAACTACCTAATATACTTGTATATTTCTCCTCCCAAATGCTTCCTTTTGCCCTTTATGATATTTTGGTAAATGAAACATAATAAAGAACTGCTCACCTGTGGATTCTCCATATTATAAGACAACATTTTAATCTTTAAAACAATGTTTTAACTGTTTGAATGGTGAAGTAAGCATGAGCTAACTCCATTCTTTCCCAAAGTTCCCTAGAACTAAAGGAAAATGACTTCTTAAGACTGTATGAAGGGGTGGGAGAGATGGCTCAGCAAGTAACTACACTTGCTGTCCAGCACCCAAAAGTGGTGGCTTGGATGAAAATGGCCCCCATCGGCTCATAGGGAGTGACACTATTAAGAGGTGTGGCCTTGTTGGAGGAAGGGTGTCCCTAGAGTGGGCTTTGAGGTTTCACATGCTCAGGTCAGGCCCAGAGTCCCGCTCTTCCTGTGGCCTTGGCTCAGGATTAGAGCTCTCAGCTCCTCCTCCAGGACCATGTCTGCCTTTGTGTCACCAAGCTTCTCACCATGGCAACAGTGGACTAAACCTCTGAATCTGTAAGCCAGCCCCAGTTAAATGCTTTCCTTATAAGAGCTGCCGTGGTCATGGTGTCTCTTCACAGCAATAGAACCCTAACTAAGACAACAACCATCTTCACTCTAGTTGGAAGAGATCCTAGGCCTTCATCTGACCTTCCTGGACACCAAGAATACATGCAGTGCACAGACATAAATGCAGGCAAAATACTTACACACAATATATAAAATATATAAGTTTAATTTTATATTTTGTTTAATCTGTATGAAGCCACAAAGAGAGAAGAAACAATAGCAAAATCCTACCCTGGAGAGCTGATAATCAATTTTGGCCATTAAGGAAGTGTGGTGGTTTGCATAAGAATGGTCCCCACTGGCTCACAGATTTGAATGATTAGTCATTAGAAGCAGCAGTACTTGAGAAGGATTAGGAGGTATGGCCTTGTTGGAAGAAGTGTGTCACTGAGGCTTTGAGGTTTCAAAAGCTCAAGCCAGGCCCAGTGGCTGTCTCTTCTTGCTGCCTGTGTATCATCAGGATGTAGAACTCTCAGCTGCCTCGCTGGCACCATGTCTCCCTACACGCCACCATGCTCCCCCTCATGATGATGATGGACTAAACCTCTGAAACTGTAAGCAAGTTTTAAATGCTTTCTTTTTTTAAAGGTGCCGTGGTCATAGTGTCTCGTCACAGCAATAGAACAGTGGCTCAGACAGAAAGCTAGCAGCAGCAAAAGCTGCAAAGCAGGCCCACATACACCTTGGGTGCTCAGCAGCTCTGACCTCAGCAACGACCCAAATGCCTGTGGGGCTGGAACAGAAACTGCAGGAACTTTTGTATTTGGGCCTTGGTGAGAATGCTTCCCCATGCCAATGCTGCTACTCTCCAGATGCAGCTCTGTCTGCAAGGAGGTTTCTCTGCAGTGCAGCATTCTTTCAAAGCTCTAGCTTTGCACTCAGATAATTTTCCTGCTCTCTTCTAGTCTGAATTTGCTTTTCTATTTTTTAATTATTTTATTTTATATGTATGGCTATTGTGTCTGCATACATGTTTGAGCATCACACATGTGCCTAGTGCATGTGGAGGCCCGAAGAGGGCGTCAGAGGCCATGAAACTGGAGTTACAGACAGTTGTTAGCCACCATGCGGGTGCGGTAGAAGAGCAGCCAGTACTCTTAACCTCTGACCCACTGCTCTCACCCTGTTTGTGTATTTTTGACCACCCTTCCACTTTCTGAATGGTTTTGACTACAAGTAACCAACACAGTTTTAGTTTAGAAAGAAGTAATAATTTAGGGACAGTAAGGTGGCTCAGTAAGTAAACATAATTGCTGCCCAGTCTGATGACCTGAATCTGATCCCCAGGACCCATGCAGCAGAGGGAAAAAACAAGTTGCCACAGCCTGTCCTCTAACCACCTCTCAGGTACCATGGTAATCCCACACACACCCTACATACATATACACAATTAAGTAAGATGACTAATTTCTATGTATATGGATGTACATGTGCCTATGTGAATTTATGTGCACCATGTGTGTACAAGTGTCCTCAGAAGCCAGAGAGGGCACCAGATCCCCTGGAGCTGAAGGTTAAGACAATTGTGAGCCACCTGTTATGGGAGCTGGGATCCAAACCTGGTCTTTTGGAAGAAGAGTAAGCTCTCTTAATCTATAAGCCCAAATGTAATTAAATTTTAATAAAAGACTTAGTTAAATTGTTCAGCCAATGTCAGATGAATTCACCTTGGGCAACAGATTTGTCCTACCTTTGTTTTAATTATACTCACTGGCATTGCCTTTGTTTTCTAGTTTGCTCAATGCTGTGTGTGTACAGGTGTGTGAGCGTGCTGGGGTTCAAAGCCAGGGACTCACACATACTAAAGCAAGTTTCATACCGAGTTAGATGTCTAGTCTCTGAAATGATCTCTTCTCATTTGGTTATTTTTCCTCCTCCCAATTTGCCAATATATACACAAAGTCAGTGGTAAGTGTAATAAGAATCTTCTCAACTGACCAAAGTCAAAACTCATGTCTTCCTTGACATATCAAGGATGAAGTCTGTAGTAGGTATCCCCAGTCCACACTTCCCTGGCCCATATCTTAACCTAGTTCTTCATTATGTTGGCCTCTCTGGGATTTTTGCAGCCCTGTTATCTTTATGTTGATATTTTTTAATGTTCTTCATTAGCATGTATTATACATAATGAGTTTCGTTGTGACATTTTCATGCTTGTACATAATGTGTTTAGATATTCATCACCCTCGTTACCCTCTCCTACCCCTCCCACTCTCGCTAATCCTCTTCCTCTTCCCATATGCTGATCCTGTCAGTGTTTATTCAGTTTTAAAGGTGGTATTTTCACACTTCAGCGCCTCCATTGGTAGAATCCTCATTGGTTCATCTTCCACTGGCTGGGTTAGAACTACAAGTAGGCTTTTCAGTGAGGTTTGTGAATGCTACAATTCCTGAGCTTTTGCACATTTGAGAATGTCACTATGCTGCACTTTAATGACATTTCAGTCGGATCACATTGTCACTCCAGCACATTGCCCCGCCACCTTCAGGCAAGTTACACTGCTCAGAAGTTCATACTAAGCTGATTTTACAGTTTCTGCCAGAGGTGGCTATCTGCATGTGAGCAAGCCTGTGTTGGTTATTCCTTTTGTTGCTGTAGGAAAAGAGCTAACAAAAGCAAGGACGGAAGATTCACAGTTAAGAGTCCATCACGGCGGAAAGCGTGGCAGCAGGAGCATGAGGCAGCTGATCACAATGCACCCACAGTCAGAAACAGAGACGCGTGCAGGGGATGCTCAGCTCACTTCTCCTTTTCATGCAACCCAGGCCCCCAGCCCATGGGACGGTGCTGCACAGAGTTAGGGTGAAACTTCCCACCTGAACTAACCCTATCTAGGAACCCCGTTACAGACACACCCCAAGGACTATCTCCTCTCTTCAGCCATTCTGGATCTTGTCAAGTTAATCATCAATATTAAGCATCACAGGACAGATTCCTGCTTAAGTATGTATATGATTCCTTCTTCCTCTTTCAGGATAATTCAGCAGGGTATGTCTCCATTTTCATGAGCGGTCACTGAACTCATGCCAGTTCATAGTGAGCCCTTCTATATAGGTTATTATGTGAGTATTTCGTCTTTTCTTCCTATTCCGATCTCTGAAGAACACCCACTCTGACTGCGGCACAGCTCTTTAGCTCTGTAGTGTACATATGTACATATGTACACGATGGTAAATACGTCTGTGCCGTTTGAGCTCACTGAGAAGCTGATACTGCCTCCCATTTCAGACCCAAGCAAGTTTATCTAAAATGTCCTCTAAGGCCTCTTGTCTGGGGATAGGCAGGCCTCCCAAACTACACCAGGAGAGCAGAGAATGGTAAAACTGTGGAAGAATAAAAACACTATGTCCTTGAGAAAAGTTTAAAAGTTAACCATTGTCTACAGATGTTGCTGTTGTTTATAAAAGGCCATTGGTAGGAAAGAGAAGCAGGAAGTTGAGCCAGGGGAAGTTGAGCCTTAGATAAAGGGCTCATGGGAACTCCAGCTGACTGCCTCAGTTTCTCCAGTTGGTTTCTACATTGTTTTGAGCACCTGATTTGATGATGCCATCTCTGTCTGCTGTAGTTTGTTCCTCTCTCTGGAATCATCACACACTGTTCTTCATAGATGCTGACCGCCATAAAGGGGCTCCCAGAGTCCATTTCTGTGATATCTGAGCACCTGATTCAATTATGTTCTGCTACCTGTTTATCATCTATCTATCACTTGCTATTTATTTTCTCTTTGGCTCATTATATACTTAATAAACTCATTCATTCAAAAGAGAAAGGAAAGCTACAGAAGCTCATTCTCCAGAACCTGCAGAAGCTCAGAGCCTCCACCTTCTTTCCCAGTGCTTGTCTTCATGAAGCTGAGACTTCACAGACTCTAGGGCTATTTCCTGACATTTCCAACATTGTCCCCGTTTCTGAAACTCTTACAGTGGCAGTAAGGGCCCATTAAGGGAAGTTGCTTCCTCTTAATCCCTCCAAGAGATGGGATTACCAGCCTAGATGAACACCTAACAGTCCATCCGGGCCCAACCCTCAGGAAAGCAGATTCACCTTGAGTCATAATAAAGAAATAGGAACATTAAATGGGACAATGTTCTTTTCCTTTCCAGATAGCTGGTTTCTAGTGCAGGCATTTATGGAAGTGCAGCAATGCAGTGGGGTTAAGCATGCCCACTTTTCTGAATTACTCAGAAAGTTTAACCTTCCATTGCTCTTCTTTCTGTGTCTTCTGGATGCTGGCCAGAACTTAAACAGGCTTCCTCTGGGCTGGGAGGGGTAGCGCACACCTTCAGCCACAGCACTTAGGAGGCAGAGGCAGGTAGGTCTCTGTGAGTTCTAGGCCAGCATGGTCTACACAGCAAGTTCCAAGCTAGTTAGAGTTGCACAGAGATTCACCTGCCTATGCCTCCTGAGTACTGGGATTAAAGGCATGTGCCACAATACCTGGCTTCTTAAATTCCGTTACTAATGACACTAAAAACCCCAGGAGGGGACTCCAATCTCCCCAGTAATACAATGACTTTTAAAATTATTTATTTATTATAGGTGTGTGTGTGTGTGTGTGCGCGCACATGCATAAGCAGGCTATGCTTCCCAAGATGCACAAGTGTAGCAGTTTCCTCTAAGATGAAGCCTTCTATCTTGGAAAGAAGCTTTAAGATGCAGAATGTTCTAGAGAGATGAAACACTTTATCCTGCAAGGAAGCTTAATAAGCTAAGGAAGTAAACGATTCAAAAGTTTCTGGAATTCCCTGAAACTAAGTCTCTCCCTCTCCAACCGTATATAAGCGGTAAGAATCAGTCACTGAGCTGCCTGGTAAAAATATCACTCAACCTGTGGCACTTCTGGCAGGTTTCAGGAACTGTCACCCACTCTGGTGCAGGCTTTGGTGATGCAGCTGTCTTTCAGTCACTTCTGCTCCAATAATTTACTCCTCGCCTATATTCCCATTGTGTCAGCAAACTTGGTTCACTAGAGCTGGATTTCAGGAGTACCCGCACTTCCATCTGTTACCAGCTCCTTTGTAGGGTGAGTGTCCTCATCTTCACAGAGACAGTGTCACACACAGGACATCAGAAAACAGCTTGAGGGGGTCAGATCTTTCCTTCCACCATGCTGGTCCCAGGAACTGAACTCAAGTCATCAAGTGTGGCCACAAGGGTCTTCACCTAGTGAGCCATTTCACTGGTCCAAGAAATCACTTTTATTCCCACTTTATGGCTGTCTTTTATGTCTTCCTTTTATCTTCATTTTAATCTTGTTTCTTTGATCTTTCATTTTATTGCACCTATACTGTCTAAATTTTTTAAGAGCAAGATGGTTTTCTCTAAAATTATTCTGAACACAAAACAATCACACTAGTTAGCTATACAGGCTAGTAAGTGGTGGCGCACACATTTAATCCAGTAGCCATATTAGTTAGCCATAGAGGCTGGGCGGTGGTGGTGCACACCTTTGATCCCAGGACTAGAGAGGAATGTAAGGTGGGATGAGATAGGAACTCGCTCTCTTTCAGTCTGAAGATTTCATAGAGGTAAGAGCTCTTTAGAGGCTTGGCTGCTTTGCTTTTCTGACCTTCAAATTGAACCCCAATACCTGTCCCTGGTTTCTTATTAATTGTCCTATATTTGGTGTCCAACATTTGAAGTACAAATTCACGAAAAAGCCATTTGCCCGTGGCTTTTTAGCCACCAGCACAGGCCAGAGCTGTGTGTGGTGCTCCAGCCCCACCCGGCTAGGCTTTCTTTTCTTTTTTCCCCAAGGTACTGAACAACTTTGGGATTTTCCTCTTGCAGCCTCTCTGAAACCGTCTCCAGCTGCCACCCAAACCCCAGAAGCACCTGGGCTCCAAATGCCACAGGACTCACCAGCCCTATTTAGATAGCGCTCTCTCTCTCTCTGTCTCTGTCTCTCTCTCTCTCTCTCTCTCTCTCTCTCTCTCTCTCTCTCTCTCTCTCTCTCTCTCTCTCTCTCTCTCTCTCTCTCTCCACCATGGGTTGCCAGGTGTCCCTAAACCCCCTTCTCGGGCTGCTGCCAAAGTAGATAGCTGCCTTGAGATCCAATCAGGCTTTGATTTTACTGTTCTATACAGCAGCAATAAGCCTCACATCTTCATCAAGACTATCAGCAGACTGGATAAGACAATTGGGAATTCTTAAAAGGAGGAATTAGTTAAAAGAGAGTTTTCTCCTACATTAAAAAAAATGGGAAACATCATTACATTGGAGGGATTTCTGTCTTTATGATAATACACTGGACAGTTTGAAAATGGAACAATTAAATGAGGATAACAAATGTAGGTGTGATTTATGTAATGGCAAATGTTAAATAAACATTATCAGCTTGATCATTTTTGTCTTATCACTAAAAAGTTGTATAATCTGAGTGCTAAAATATAGGCCTTAGAAAAACCTAATAAAACAGATCACAAGCCGGGCGGTGGTGGCGCACGCCTTTAATCCCAGCACTCGGGAGGCAGAGGCAGGCGGATCTCTGTGAGTTCGAGGCCAGCCTGGTCTACAAGAGCTAGCTCCAGGACAGGCTCTAAAGCTACAGAGAAACCCTGTCTCGAAAAACCAAAAAAAATAAATAAATAAATAAAAATAAAAATAAAAAAAAAAAAACAGATCACAGAGATATTCAAATCCAGACAGAGGATTTAGTGAAAAAACAATTTCAGCACTGCATTATAAGAGTAGAGAAGAACAGCCTAAGGTTTTCAGATAACCAACCTCAATATATCCAGTAACCTTACAGGAATTGCCAAATGGCAGAGGCTCTGTTACAGCTAACTGGACTCCTGTGCCAGTGTTAGATTTAAGGAGATTCAAAGAAGCAATAGTCTCATATGGCATGCATTCACCTTTTGTGAAGCAAATGTTAAACTCGTGGTCTGTTTGTAAAAAAATTAACCTTAAAGGCTGGATAGAATTGTTAAAGGTAGAGCTTGGTGTACAATTACAACAGATTCAGAGAAGAGGATAAGATTATTAAACAACAGAGTAAAACTAGAGGTTTTAGAAAACCTCCCAAGATCAAATTCTTGGAAAAGGAGATTATGCTGTTATTTAAAAAAAAAGCAACCTGCAAACCAGGCAGTGGTGGCACATGCCTTTAATCCCAGCACTCAGGAGGCAGAGGCAGGCGGATCTCTGTGAGTTTGAGGCCAGCCTGGTCTATAATAGCTAGTTCCAGGACAGGCTACAAAGCTACAAAGAAACCTTGTCTTGAAAAAAACAAAACAAAAAAAAAGCAACCTGTATATGATGACCACACCCTGGATTTATGTCACACAGCTGCTTTGAATGCAGAGGGAAGATATTATCTTAGCATGGATCTTTTTAACCACACAAACCAAGTAAAAAATTAAAAACTTGTGTGGAAAAGAGTCTCTGAGCTTAAAGAAAAGTTGAGACTTCACCAATTAGCAGGAATAGACCCAGCAGAGATTATAGTATCTTTTAATAGTGATGAAATTAACAAATTATGGGAAGAAAGTGGACCCTGGCAAAGAGCTTGTAGTAAATTTTTGGGAGAGATTAGCAACAACTATTCCAAAAGCAATAGAACTCAACATATAAGAGAAGTAACTGGATCTTTCCCCGCATTGTACAGGACACACAAATAACTAGAGCCCCTACATTCTATACTGATGAAAATAAAATCAAGAAAGGCAGGTTACAAGTCAGAAAATTTAAGTAAAGTGGATCAAAGCCTTTATGATTCTGTCCAAAAGTCAGAATTATATGCTATTCTCAAGGTATTAAGGAATTTTAAAGAGCCTCTCAATATAGTTACCAATTCGCAATATGCAGTAAGAGTTGTTTTGCATACTGAAACTGATGAATTTATGCTGGATGATACATAATTGACTTTATTATTTATTCAGTTACAAGATATAGTCAGGAACAGGGACCATCCCATATACATAAACACACATCCGATCCCATACAGGTCTGCTAGGCCCTCTAGCACAAGGTAATGCAGAAAATGATCAATTATTGATTGGAAATGTACTGAAGACCTCAAATTTTCATTTTTTAAATATTTATTTATTATGTATCCAATATTCCATCTGTGTGTCTGCTTGCAGGCCAGAAGAGGGCACCAGATCCCATTACAGATGGCTGTGAGCCACCATGTGGTTGCTGGGAATTGAACTCAGGACCTTTGGAAGAGCAGACAATGCTCTTAACTTCTGAGCCATCTCTCCAGCCCCAGAATTTCATTTTTTAAAAAATCATGTCAATAGCAAAGGTTTGAAAAAAGGCTTTTCCATCACATAGCAACAAGTCAAGGAAATTATAAGGAAATGTCCTAGTTGTTCTTTATATAACCAAATACCACTACCTGCAGGAAGTAACTCAAAGGATACACAAAGGAATGAAATCTGGCAGATGGCTCCATTTTGTAGAATTTGGAAAACTAAAATATGTACTCTTCATTGATACTATTCAGGTTTTCAAAGGGCAACTGTTTTGAATTCAGAAAAGGCTGATTTGGTAACCACACATTTGCTAGAAGTTATGGCCAGTGTGGGTATACCTGCATAAATAAAGACAGACAATGTTCCTGTTGCGGGAGCTCCTTCCGCTCCTTCAGCCAATAGCTGCTGAGATACCAGCCCTTTGGGGCCACTTCCCTCCACTCGCGCTCTGGCTTCCGGCTCTGCTTCTGACGACTAGGCTCCCTTCCTGATTGCGCAGAGGGCTGTTGGCTGGGATGGTGATTTGTAAGTTTTTCCCTTTTAAATAAATAACCATTCTATTAATCATAATTCCAAACTGGTATGGGATTGTTTGTGACATACACCTTCATGTTCCAGCATATGTCTCTAAGAAAATGAAACAGTTTTTTTGCTTATTATAATATAAAACTTATTACAGGTATACCACACAACCCTACAGGACAAGCAGTTATAGAAAGATCAAATCAAACTCTAAAAAGAATATGTTAAATAAACAGAAAGGGATGATAAAGACCCCCAGAAATAGATTGCATAATGCTTTATTAACTTTGAATTTTCTTAATGCTAATGAGAAAGGAACAACAGCTACTGAGAGACACTGAATAGTAGAAAAAACTATAGAATGAAATCAGCCAATATACTTTAAAGATATACTGACCTCAGAATGGAAACCAGGACATGTGTTATCGTAGGGAAGGGGTTTTATTTTTGTTTCCACAGAAAAAGAAAAGTTATGGATACCATCAAATTGATAAAGATTCAATTTGAATAATAGAATTAAGAGATATTAATTAGAAGACATGATAGTTCATGAAAACAGCATGGTCATTTAATCTAAACTGACCTATAAAACTAACTAATGCTTTTCATTTGATCAGATATAACTTGTCAAAAAAAAACTCCCCAAAATTAGGATTGGGAAAGGGTTTTGTTTCTGTATTTTGAGAAGAATAAAGATATCCAGCTAAGGAATCTGAAGACCACTGAACAAATGAGAAATCTGAAGAAAAGAACAAGTCGTCCATGAAAAAAGTCTCAAAAGAAAGAGTAAATTGACCTATTGGTATAGCACATTTCCAACAGGATAAAATTTCATAAATCTCCCCAAATGTTTGTTTCTGCTATTCTCTACAGACATATAATGCAAATAGTCTTTTTGTAGTCCCAGTCTAATTAAAAACCAAAGCTGGCTTTGGAGGTGGAGTGTGGCTCTCTCCTTCTCTAAACCCAAGCATGCTTATTAAAGTAGCCAAAATCTCTGTCTCATGCCAGAAGAGCCACCTGATATGAGACAGAAGAAAAACAAATATTTAAGGACTATTCTATTGCCACTAATCTCATAATTTTTTGGTTTTATATGGACTCTTTAACAGCTATTCTTAATGTATAAGATTTATATGATTAATGTGTATACTTAAACTTTTTGTTATGATATTAATGGTCATATAGAGTACTAACTAAGTCTAGAAAAAGGCTTCATCTACCTTCCTGTACATGATTTCGGGTTTGAGTCTCTATCAGTTTCCTGCAGAGAACCAAGAGCATGCCTAACAGTGACCTTTGAAGTCTTCAAAAGGAGGATGGGGCCCAACAACAATGACTTCTCTAGGACTATGATAATACCGCTAAGCTGAAAAACACCACCTAAAGATTGGCTTTGGACTACAAACTGCTCAAAACAAGTTCAAGGTGGCTCACTGAGATGATCCAGCCTAACAGACTACTCCTACCAAGACTTGAGACAAGTTCTGCACTTTCCCATAACACAGAGACTGGACAAAAAAAAAAAGATACAGATACTTCTCCCAGGACTTGACAATTAACTCAATTTTTTTCTTTTCAGGCTCCCCTAAGGTACCACCGCCCCCAGACAGCAGGAAGTAAATTTAAGAATACAACAGCCACATTCTCAAGAGGCAGTGGATGGTTTTGTTTGATCAATGGGTTATGGATATTTGTCATTGTTTAAGGGGGTTGGTTACAAGTTGTTATTAGCAATGGTCAGGAAAAAAGCTAAACAAAGGAAATTAGATTCAAGGTAATAAGATAAAATGGTAGATTAATGAATCTACTCTAGAAAGAAATAAGGGAGGATATAGATATGATAAGAAAAAAAGGTAAATTATTGACTGCTTCTAAAAAGCAACTACTCATTTTAAATGCTTTATATTGGATTGGATTTTTGTATATCGTATACAAATTTTGTATAATGATACAAATTTGAGATTAATTTTGTTAGAACAAACTGTACATACATTTTTACTCTTGTTCAAGGCATTATTATACCTATACAACTCATTTAACAACTTAATGCCAGTTTCTAGTCATTGAAAATTATTATTACCAATTGTTTAGGATAATAAGGAAATGCAGGTTAGTAGTCAATCACCAATTACCATTGAACTTGTAGTCACATTAGGTACGTTTTCAAGGTCAAACAAAGATAAATTTTAGATAGACAGGTCTTCTTCAAACACTTCAGAGAGCTACAGAATATGGTATTTAAAAAATTTTAATAACAGGCTTTTTTCTTTTTATGAAAATGATACATGTCTGTTCTGGCAGCACCAATCAACTTCAGAGAAGATAATGGGCATCAAAGAAATTCCACATGGAGTTTACTTTCTTTGTGGCAAAAGTAAGCCACTAGACAAGAAAATGCCCTTCCTCAACTGCTGACAGTATGCTGACCTAATTGACAAGCAGGACACAAAAGAAAGTGACTGCCAAACACTCAAGACAAGGCAGGACAGCCCTTCAGAATATCCTGCTTCACAGAAAGTCTGTCAAAT